>NC_142372.1:20072027-20372027 GCF_059441005.1 Hippichthys cyanospilos | reverse complement strand
CACTCCACTGTACTTCAAACCACATGTTGGTATGTTGTTCTGATATGGTGACATAAAGCTTGTCGACGCTACGCCGATGACTCATCCGGGAAGTCAGGAACCTCGGATGCCATCAAAAGAGTTGCTGGCTCCCACTCTTCAATTAATGTCGGAGTTCATTATGCAACAATAAAGTAGAAATGCCATCTATGGCGGGTTTCCAAGATGTTGTGTGAATGTCTGGGGCTGCTTTGCTTCTTCAGGACCTGGATGATTTGCTGTGATTTAATACAACTATGAATGAACTGCGCTAACATTAAATTCGGAAGGATCAGAAGCGCACTTGGGTTCTACAGCAGGACTACGGGCCAAAATGCACAAGTTGATGTCCAAATGCCTAAAGATTTTGGAGGAACCCAGTAAAAGTTTGCATCTGGATCCAACTGAATTAAAAGTCACTTCATGCTGAAAAACCCTTCAATGTCGTCAAGTTACAATCATAGTAGAAGGAGTGGGCCGAGCTACCTCCACAGAGATGGCGGCGTTTTCTTTTTCCTTTTACGTTATACTTTTGATTATTATAGATTCTTTGAGGGTAATCCAGGCAACTGTGATGCTGCCATTCAAGTCAGTCAAGTTCTATTACTAGCAGACTGTATGATATGTGACTGTATGCTTCTGACGTTCATTTGTTTGCTCACCGAGTTGTACGTACCATGATCTCAGTAGTCCGCAAAGCCCAGTGAAAAATCTAAAGTATATTGTAAAAGTGTATGAAAAGCCAGAAAAGATCATGTTTGCATTCAACATAAAAAAAGTCTTTAACACAGGACACAAGTTGCTAGTCCATTTATATACTCCTCTTTCAAAGTACTATGTCCTCTGCACAGTGAATTCTTTGAAATATTGCCTCATGTTGGTTACCCTATCACGAGATATAACGGCAGTCACAAGATGACATGGCTAAGCACTACCAGTTAAAACTTTAAAAACACCTCATAATTAAATCGTTCTCATTGTTCAATAATTCCTGAATTGTTGATTAATACTTTAATGAGCAACATTATCAATTATAAGTGGCGATCTTGTTGGATGTATCAATGATGGAGTGACAGAAGACAAATTATCTTGCGCAACAAGGAGAATATTTTGAATTGTACACAAGGGGCACATATTGTTGTCTGTCATAATCCGCTCCGATTGGCTGGCGACCAGGTGCGCTCATCTCTCGCCTGAAGTCGCCTGAGAATACTCCAGCTCACCTGAGAACCAAACGAGGACAAGGGGTAAAGAAAATGAGCGCAGCCCCAATCTATTCCGCGGTAGAGTCGCAGTTCTGAAAGAAATATTTGTTGGATACGTAGCATGGTTTCTAAAGGGCATCCAGCACAACATGCAAATGAGAAACGATTCGATGTACTGTACGTAAAATGGAAAAGGCTTGGACAGGAGAATCCAAAAACCAACGATAGTGCACCCTGATGGTCTTTAACATTTGTTCTTTATATCTGTATATGACCGGCCAAGATTTCACCCTGACGCAGGAAGATCGTTTTTTTGCGGTGACGTCACTTTTGTGTGCCGAGTATCACGTTCTGTAGGTGGTTTGTTTTTTTTGGTCATGTGTTAAGATTGGGGTCTCTGTTCATTTGTGTCCGTCTTCGTTAGTGCGATCTGTTCCACCTGCCGTCCGTGTGTTCCCGCCCCCCTCGTGTGTCATCCAATCCGCTTCCATTACTTATTGTTCCTGCCCAGCTCTTGCGTGTTACTTTGTTAGCGCGAGTGCATTTATTTCCCAGTTGATTTTCAGTCTGTTGTCGGGCCATCCTCTATTTCCTTGTCTAGTAGTTTTTGTCTCCGTTCTGTCCCCGATCATATTATTTGACCTGTTCCTCACTGTCCTTCGTAAGTGATATTCCTTTGGTTTGCCGAGCCTTTAGTCCCGTCATTAATAGTTAGTTTATTTTCGGGTTTTCGGTTGTCACTTTGTATTCCGTCAACTTCGACTTTTTTCGGTCCCCGTTTCATATTCAACCCGTTTTCCGTCTTCCCCGCGTTTGGGTCCACTACCCCCACGCGTCACTACCCGGCATGCCCAGTCGTGACACCTAGCCTCTTTAGAGGTTGGCGGGGTGTCTTTCAGATTTAATGAACATTTTGATCACTTAACCATCTGTCAAAGTACTGCCATCTGTCACTGTGTGTTTGTATACAGCACATTATTGTCAAGTGCCACCCGCGCTGCCGGGGGCCAGCTGTGCGCATCGGCAAAATGCGACGTCAGTGACGGAAAGCCGTTCCGCTGGCCACGATTTTGTCGAGTGTAAACGCGGAATGCGATTATCCTCTGTGCTCTCAGCTCAGCGGAGGGAGGGGTCGCCCGGGAGCGGGGGGAAGGAGGGGTTAAGAAACCGGCGCGCCGAGCCAATGGCTTTTCCCGCAAAGCAGCTGGCCGCCATCAGGACGGGACAGGCCGCGCCGCTCCCAGGAAAAAGCTACCTCGTTGGACGCGGAGGCCGTCTCCCGGGAGGCGTTCATGGGATGCACTATCTACGCGGCCAGCCCTAAGGCCCCGCCTGCAGACGAGGCAGCGGGCCGGGACGCGTACTGCCAGCCCCCGCCTTGCCGCCACCTTCGTGGCAACTGCAGTCAGAGGATAGCAGCCAGGTAAGCCACACGCAGACCAGTTGCGCTGACTCAGTGGCCGCAAGTAAGAGTTCCCAATTTCCACCTGGACCAATCACAGACGATTCAACTAGCATCGTGCATGTCTGTGCTTCCTTTTTGCAGTTAGAGAATGGGAGGAATCTCAAAAATGATCATTGATAATGTAACCATCTGTATATTGGGGGGAGGGTAAAAAATCATTGGAATTGACTCATCGAGTAAAAACAAAAGCAACCGTTGAAAAAAAATGTGTGTATATATATATATATATATATATATATATATATATATATATATATATATATATATATATATATATATATATATATATATATATATATTATACAGTATATATATATATATTATACAGTATATATATGGGCATGGGCCATAAAATGGGTCCCACTTGGTAATTTTTTTTGTCTTGGTTTTATGTTTTTTTATTGTTTGTTTTTGTTGTTGTATAGAAACAATGTGGCAAAAAGACGAGGTTGAAATCTAATTTCATTCTTATTTTTTGTTTATGTTTATTATTTTGAGTTTTTTGCCAGAAACCTCAATTTTTGAGAAATGTGTAATTTTGTGGAAAACAGCGTGAAGAATGAACTAACACCGCCTCACTGTCGTCACTTGTTGGTTTCCCATCCTTTCCTCGCTGTCCTATCAAAAGAGGTGGCCCCCTCTTATTGGCTTGTAGCCAAATCGACAAGGCTTGTGGGAAAAATGAAAAGGATGTAAAAACTACTATTAATGAATTGTTTTCCCCAATTGTAGAGCTTTATGCAAAGATTTAGTATTTCAAAATATTTACGGCATTTTCTATAGAAAACACCGTGGCCTTTAATAGAAAGCTCTTCTGTAGCAGAGAGGAGAAATGCGTGTCAGTGAGTGCGATCTGCATTTGTCTGTTTTGCATTTTAACGTCAGTAAAATGCCTGTTTTTGCGAAGCTCGTGAAGATAAGCAGTCAAGATGGTTAGATGGATTTTTCGTGGCTGTTGCCATTGAACGACTGCATGGATAAGTATTACTATATAACATTATTATATTACATCAGTATACATGGTGTATTCACCATGGCATTAAGCCTTTCAGTAAAGATGTTTTATTTCTTTTCGAAAAAATAAAACTTACGACATATATTACTTGTTTATAAATCTGGGATACTTGGAAAATTAGTCTAAAAATTCCCACTTCGATTCTCACCAATCAATACTACTGGGACTATATATCCCATAGACCATGATATTTGTACAAACAAACGTCCCAGAGAAGTGAAAATGATCACCAAACGCCTACAATGCAAAGTAATCAGTGTAATTATAGTAATGCATATGTATCACATATTATCAATGTATTTCCGCAGTACTAGATGGTGAGTTGATGAGAAATTGTACAGCGCAACCTACCTTGTTGACTGTCGGCCCTGCGCTGATTTTTTGTGTAAGTAAATGTTGCTAAAACCACTGGGATGCCATTTCATCTTAAAGCTACAGTTCCTGAAAACAAAACGGGAGTGAAAGGGTTAAGGGAATAAACTGCTATGATTTTAGCATCTAGCCTATAAGTACATTTGGACGTATTTGCAAGTACACCCAAGCATTTGCCTGTTAAAATGTTTTAACCCCGCAACTCATTACACTGTACTTTGGCGAGGCATCTGCAATGATGAATGTTGAATACATTGTTGAATACACACAAAGTGATCATTTAGGGGAGTTGAAGCATTTCTTTCCCCATTGTGACACAGCCCACACATGACGGGAATAAAAAGTGTGTTTTTACTGCCCTTCGAGTGCATTGATTTGCAACTGGTAAAGAATTTACACGTATTTGTATTGGGCCTTATACAGAACAGTACTGAAGCATATGTACCGAAATCAAAACTGTTGAGTCTCCTACTCAACATTGACAGATGTTGTCTCCAAACACTTTATGGGTAAAAATTGTAGCGGTGGTGGGGGGGTGCTCAAATCCTTCCCGATTATTGGCACGTGTGTACTTTATGATGAGGAAAAGATTTAGAACAGGGATGTCAAACGTACGGCCGGATCCGGACCGCGGAGAGGTTTAATCCGACCTGCAAGATTATTTCATGAAGCATTAAAAAAAAAAATGAATAGGACTCAACTCATTAGACCGCTGCCCATAATACTCAAATGCCCTTGCGTGTGTTAAAAAATTCTATCCGATCGCTTCTTTTATTGAAAGAAAAAAACTCTTTCAGTCCTCCTGCGCAGTCTTCCTCATGGCCGGGCAACAACAAGCATTCAAATGCTCAAAAATTCATTCTTTTCCAAGCAATGCCCAGATCCGCACTGCAACTTCCCAGCGGAACTGCCCGGTTGCCACCCTTGCGCCAAATAACTTGCTGATCACTTCAGCGACAAAATGTGGAACACTTTACTAGCGTTCAAGTTAGCATTAGCATCTAGCTTCGTCGTGCTACCACACAGTGCAGGTAAAACCCTTCGATTAAGATTGGCCGTTGGGGATTATAAACAATCAGTCTTGTATTTCTTCTTACTTTATTTACAGATAAGCAGTTAGCACACAAGTGCTTCCGTAGACGACGTGGTACCATCACTTCTTCTTTGATAGTTTCTTGTATATCTTCATGTGGGTGCCACCCAGTGTTCAAAATGAGACAGTACGGCATCATTTTATTTTTGTTCAATCCTTTGCGCTTCACTGCGCTCCTTGCAAATAAGTAGTACAACCACAGGTTTTGATTGGAACATTTTCATTCCTCTGGATATTTGTGTGTCATTGCATTGATTTATTTTGAGTTCATCCTATCATGTGTTCTTTACAAAATATGTATTTTGTGAACAAACGAAAAAATGAATAGAAAATCCTCGAATTTCATGCAATTAAAGGGAAATGCCGTATTAGGATACATAGGGGACTAAAATGGAAGTATTTAGCGTTATTGAGCTTTTTTCATTATTATTATTTTCAACAATATACTCACAGTTCACAAATCTACATTTAATTGGCACTGTTTTTAAGATGTGTGATCTTTACCTGTCCGCCGGTTTGGGAATAGGTTTTGCTCCTTGCGGCCCCTGAGCTAAAACGACTTTGACTCCCCTAATTCAAAAGCATCTTCTAGCAAGACAGAGTGTTTCAGATGGAAAGAACTTTTTTTTTCTTTTTCTTTTTAGTTCGGGGGTTACGTTACAGGCGAGTTCTTAATATTGCGGCCAGCGAGTGTTTAGTCCATGTGAGATCTTAGGAGTTATTCTGGGCGTCCGTGGCTTGGAAATAGAAATCGGCGCGTGTAATCCTCGCGCGGAGCGCGCACGAGAGTAGCGAGCCCCCACTCGGCTGTAGGTAAGCTCAGCCCACCTTCTTCACGACTCGCAACAACCGGACGCACTTGAGGGGAGCTGCAAAGTGCACTGAGCCGCGCGTCCTGCTAGTGTTAGCTTGCCGGATTTGGTGACAGTCGTGTAGATTGTCGTGCTCGTTGGCACGTCAAAACGAGACGATGCATCAAGGGAGAAATGTGGCGCACGCCTGAAGATCTTTTGGGAGTCGGCAAAGTTACGGCGCAGCCCTGAAAAGACGTTTCAGACAGCTTGTGAGCTACAGGTAGGAGACGTCGGGGGCTGGTAAAGTTGCCAGAAAGAATAGAAATTACTTCCGGCCTTTCTATCAAAATAAAACGTTTGCGCGCTTGGTTTATGATTATGGTAACTGTTTCTTTTGAATATTTGGATTTTGCCAGAGTTTAAAGTCATTATGTTTTTTGTTTTTTTGTTTTTATCACGCTTTACCAAATAGCCACGAGGAAATGTGACTGCCATTTTGTTTGTTTTGAAGAGGGAGTGACCGTGTTGTTAATGTAATCGGTCTTTCGTTTGAAAACTTAACTTTTTCTTACAAAGGAAAACGTACCGCTAACAAGAACAAGTGCCTTATTTTGTACATTGCGTTAACTTAAATGCGTGTTTATGCGGTTACGTGGAGCGAAATCCTCTCGGTATTTGTCAATCAAACAAAGCCACGTCAGTGAGCTTAGTTGTCGCATACTTCGGATTCAACTATGCAGTAATGCCTCTGTAAATACAACAAGACACCTTTTTCTTTAAATGCACTCGACAAGGTATTTCATTTGAATACAAATCTATTTATATTGGGGAACATGTTTACGTTAGAGTACTGAACAGTGGTTATTGTGAGACATTTGAAGCATTATGTGGTGCTTGTAAATGCACTTGCGTCTTCAAAGTTTGTTTTGAGGTGCTTGCACAATGGGAAAGTTATTTCAGGAGGTCTCAAGCCGTGCACATATCTCTAAGTCCAAAGGCTGAACACTCTCATTGCACTAGCAAGTGATCCCTCCTATTAATAATATGAAAAAAAAAGTTACAATCTGCTCAGTTCTGTGGTCATATTTCTAATTGAAAGCACAGTCAAGAGAAATTCAGATTCTGAAATGACAGCAAACATGCTGCCTTGAACGTGTGTCCAGAGGTGCGCCCGCCCAACGCAAACAACTCACACTGCTTTCACTGACTTTGCTCGGTTCAAAAATAAAATTGCACAGATTTTAAATGCAGACTGTTAATGTTTACTGAAATGTCCCTAGTGTTTATTTGGCCGGACAGGCAACTAACTATTCCTTGTCCACAGTGAACACACACAAACTTGATGGAGGGACCATTGAACATTGTTCCATTTAACTGCGTTTCTGTGACTCTACGAAAGAATCCAGGGAGATTTTTTTTTTTTCCCTCGTCAAGTATGGCGGTGGCCAGCAGAATTAATGAGATTACAGTTAACTGGATTGAAGGATGTCTTGTGACAGCACAAAGTGTTTGTCTACACAGACAATGAGAAGAGGTGGAAACCTTTCACTGAACATTAGCGTCAAACATGTTTGACAGTGCAGAATGGCATTTGGAACTCCATTCAGACGACACAATGCTGGATGCCATTCAATGAGTGTTTGGAAATGAAAAGTATCTTAATGGGCTTGAAATGCATTGGAAATGATGACATGACATGTTTCTCTTATTTTCTTATTTTGATGTGTCAAATCTCTTAACTGACCTTTCTTTGTGATGTTGATGGTAACTCCCCAATGTGTCAAACCGGCACAGTAGTTTTGCCAAGGACAGTAAGAAAGACTTGCAAACCAATAATGTACTGTGCTAGCGCTTTTACTCTATATTTAAGAGTAGAAAAGGTCAATGAATGACAATGTGTAATAATGACTACATTATTAGTCTTTGTGATGGCCTAGTATGAAACGCTTATAGCTTAACTCTCTGTGAATTGTTCCTAACAGTTCATTATAAAAGAGGAATGCTATGACAAAGTTTGAGATTATTCATTTGGAGTTATTCTCATACACCGCAATTTGCTTATTAGCTACTAAACATTTTTTTTAAATTGATGGATGTGATTCTTTTTTGGTAAATCTAGTGAAACAAAATGCTAGAACCTTTTATTTGGTAGTTGGTAGACTAATTGCGCACTGATGTTGTTGTGTTTCTATCTCATATGTGCATGTTCACCATGTTTATCTTTGACGAAATGATGAGACATTTGTGCGGAGAAACAGCACAATGTTGACCCTCACGTTTCAGTTCAAATGGCCTGCAGTATGTTTATTCTCAGCACTGCTAACCTGACTTGCTGGTTCTGCCGTTCATTAGTGGACAAACGCTTCGGGGTGGGGTGTACAAATGTTTGGGAAAGCATAAGTAACTGGTCAATGTCTGAACTGTCATGTTTGGTTAATCAAAACGCCAAGTAGAAAAATGTCATGAAAGCAAAAGAAAAAGCAAAACATGCACAGAAGTGCACAGTGTTTGATTCTGGCTGAACTGAGACATCATATCGTAAACTTGCCTAGATTAAAAGCCACACCAACTAAAAACAAAACACAAATGATGGACTGGACTGGACTATATTTGGATCAATTTGGCCCAACCTTCTGGCGCGCTTCATCCAGAACAAGGTTGTCGTCTTGTGTGTGAAATTGACCCAAAAATTGTGTTGTTTCTTTTTTTTGTTGACCTTTTTACCTGTGTTTAGCAAACATTAATCAAGTAGTTAGTATTTGATTCCATTAGATCTGAATTATTTCAGTACCGGCCATTTTTAGACCCCATTTTAGCCAAGCACAAAAAAATAGTACTTGGAATTGAATGTCTGTTTACTTAAAATAAAAAGGTAAAAGAAAAACCGTCTTTGGGATTGAATAAGCGAATGAAGAAAAGGTTCTATGATTTTTTTAACGCATACGATTTGATGCCACCATTGTGTGCAGACAAGCACGATATCTTGAGACTGTTCTTCTTCTTCAAGCCACCAATTTGTTGAATCTCTACGCAACTTCCTGTCGAGGAAGTTGAGAACAAATGCAGCTGCCTTTTGATCATTGTTTTGAAATGAACACTTTTTTTCCAAACAGAATTGTTTGAAAATCAACAGTGATCCCTAAACTACAATCTGGAAATGACCACAAAGGATTCAAATGACAACATTTCCTTCTCCTCCACCTGCTCCCCTCTGTGAAGCCTTTTGTGCTCACTGATAACCAGTCCTGCACCCTTTAGATGCAGGAAGCCAAGTTGTTTGAACAAGACAGCGGCTAACGTGAAGCTTCTGGCCAATTAGAGATAATCCGTAGGAAAGTGCATGCGTGAGTCTCTTTCCATCAGCACCTGTAATTGTTCAGGGCAGGTGCTAACAGCCTTCGCTCTCCCATGGCACATTATGCTACAGTGCCCCTGTACGCACGTACGCATACAGAGGCACTGTATGCAAGCGTGCGCGCGCACGCTCATGTGTGTGTGTGTGTGTGTTCCTGTACGGCGGTACATTTGAGGACCATTTTGAGTTGTCCCAGCATAGTGAGGAGATTTAGGCCGGTCTTCACTTATTTAGATGAAAGAATCAAGACCAGTGCTTTTAAAACGTTTTTCATTGATGTGCCCCCTGTGAAATATGTTTTAAGCCAAGTACCCCTTATCCAGTGCAAAGCATTTTGGGCTTAAAAAGGAAAAATACCAAAAACATGCCATCAGTATCTAATTTATTAAACTATAGTCCTTCAAGCTTCATTTGTATTGGTCCATAAAAATAATCAGCATCTCCTCTTTTAGATCACTGAAGAGATGTTATCAAAAAGAAGTAACTTGATTATGAATAAATATTTGTCAGCAATTAATATTCAACATGAAGTGTCATCTTTTCGGATTATAGTAGAGATCTGCTCTCAAAATAAATCATTACCTTAATCATTGGTAAATATTTGTCCACAAAAATGATCAACATAAAGTGCCAGACCTGCTCTCAAAAAGAAATAATTAGAAATAAATATTTGTCCACGGAAAAATATTCAACGTAAAGTGTCATCTTTTGTGATTACTGTAGAGATCTATTCACAGAAATAAATCATAAAAGAGATGGTGTTTAACATTTAGACCGTTTTTCATAAAAAGGAATAAATTAAATGATTTTAAATTTGGTTGTTTGTCTCTGCGTGCCCTGCAATTGGCCGGCAACCAGTTGAGTGTGTGCCACGCCGACTACCCAAAGCCAGCCGGGATAGGCACCAGCAAGCCTGCGACCTTTGTGAGGATAAGCAGCTCTAGAAAATGGATGGAGGGATAGATTGACGCATTCCAAAATAAAAGAAAAATCTCGTACATTCAAAGTGACCAGCCATCCCAAAAAGAAAGCAGATAAAACAGATTTTATTTCAGATTTTTGTCTTTAGTGTGAAGTTAAACAGATGCCGAGGGACAAAGGAAATTAACACAAGAAAAAGTTGTTTTATTCACGTTGTTTTCTTTATTTGCCCGATTAATTGGTTATCCGAATTTTGTTTGGTTAAGCGTCAGAATTGGCCTTAAAAAAAAAAGACATGGTTAGCCCTTCTTGTAAATAGAGGTACCAGCGTATAGAGTTTCTCTGAATGAATACATCTGGGATTTACAAACACACTCACGTAAAGGTTTTGATCGCATTAGTATGCATTGAACAAACCGTGGCCTGTATCATTTACACGTTTTCCTGATGTGTACTTTTTTTTATTTTGCTGAGTAGAGTATTTGATCGCACCACAAGACCTTCGGCATTGCATCACCTCCATGTTGATTTTAAAGACAGAGTCCACGTGTTAGCCCCAAAAACCTTTAGTTCAGGTCTGAGAAAATTGTACCTGTAGACCGAAAACAAACATGACAGTGTGGATGGGAGCGGAGCAAAGTGGATGGCCGCTGTGCACTCATTTGTGTGCTTTTGTGTGTTCAGGGCCAGGAGCATGACTGAGCAGCAGGAGCACACGGAAGAAACGGGCCTGCTGTCCACACAGGACCTGGATGCCTCCAAGGACGAAGACGCGCAAGGACACCTAAGGCAATTTTCTATCACTTTCGTTCAGCCGCGCACAATAGCCTCTGGACACATTTTCCAACACGGCAGCTACTCCGCATTCTGTGTGTGTGTGTGTGTGTGTGCGCGCGCGCACGCATGCTGGGGATTCGATTGTGCTGCTTTTGAAGGCCAACTTAGGAATGTCAAACAATAGTAACACACCTACGGACGAACGTCTTTCCAGGCACGATTGAGGTCTCGCGGAGGTGATAAACACTCACCGGATATAACAAAAGGCCCCCTGTAAATTCAAAAGGTTTCACACAAGATAATAATGTTCCTTTGGGTTGTCACTATTGACGATGCTTTCATGAATAATTTTTGGAACTGTGGTTGCTGTCTGCAGCGGTTTGGAACTGCCTTCTAATACATTGATTTTCTTCCTGCCTGTTTTTGTCTCAGACAAGCAGCTGTCCTTCAAATGTTTGTAAACGAGCCGTATAACAAAGATCGTCAATGGACGGCCCGGACTGCTTGGATGTAAAAGTTGTTAAGTCCAAAAAACTCGTTAGCATAAAATATAGTAAACATACATTGCTTGAGGATTAAAAACATTCACCAATTTTATGGTGAAATAAAATGAATACCACTCCCATCAAAATGAAATATTTGCCAAGAATCAGCAATGTTTTGTGTTATTTTCATGTATTAACCAGTGCAAATTTGACAAACACCTTTTGTCAATCAATTTATTATCTCTGTAAACTCAACTATTCATGGAAATGTGGATTTTGGTATTGGATGTCACTAGCCGTTGTAGCAAACAAATGTCTGCTAAAAGTGTGGTTACATTATGGAAATACTGTGTGTGCTGCTTTGCCAGTAAAATGGTCGCAAGGCAAGCGATCGGTTTAGTGTGTGCACCGACGGAGTGGCTGTTTATGTTATATAAGGGGGATTGCAGGCTGGAGCCGTGTAATCCTGTAGCATCTACTCTGGGATTGTGCGCAAAAGCGTGTCGCGGGCAGGGGAGGAACTTCAACACTTCCTGTTTACCTGCCGCCAGACACACACTCGCTCTGTTTGTACGCACTAAAATAACCATTCAATTAAATCCAGTCGTGACCGCCCGTTTTCTCCAGAGAGGGCAGGGTCTCTCTCTCTCTCTCTCTCTCTCTCTCTCTCTCTCTCTCTCTCTCTCTCTCTCTCTCTCTCTCTCTCTCTCTCTCTCGCTATCTCCAGTATATCTTTGTCTCTCAATCTCCTTCCTCTCTCTATCTCTCTTGTCTTCCTTTCCCTTCTCTCTTTCTTTCTCTCCTCCCTCTCATGTACCATTCTCTCTCGCTCATCCTCTCTCACCCTCTCTCGCACGTTGCTCTCTCTCACACTATGCACTCTCACGTTCTCTTTCTCACTAGTGCACTTCCTGTTATAGTAGCATGTGAACGTTATGTCGTGAAGTGAAGGAAAGAAAGTGCCAGCTGAATTGACAAAGGTGTTCATTTTGTCATCAGTCTATTTTTCTTTGGGAGTGACTTTTGACAACATTTGGACTTCATTCCCCTCAGAATTTGTAGATGCAGCCACCGAGGGGTGTTTTGCTGTTGACATGTGCTTGCACTTTTTCTTTTGATAGCGTTATGGCGTTTATCGTTTGAGTAGTCGTGTAAATATTGTATCATATAACGTCAGATTTTCTATTTGTTATTGTGTATGTCTTATAGTTTGACGGTGAAGTAACAATTATTTGAAAATCTGGTGGCATGTCGTTGATCAACTGGAGGGAGTGACACCCTTTTTTTTTTACGTTTTGACAGTATCACATATAGTGATACGTTGTAATTGCTGATGCGGGTTTATTGATGTTTAAATGGTCCGTAAAATAGCCTGTGTTGTCCACGATTGAGATGATGCAATGCCCAGTAATGTGTGCTTCTGCGGGGTATTTATTAGAGTCGGACATCACTGAAGGCGTAAGTGTGAAACGGACGGACAGCCACTGACCCATTGTACATCCTGCATATGGATGAATGGACGGAGAAACTCAATACTAATCAAGCAATCTAGCCGTATGAATTGATGGATCTGGGAAATCAAATCTGAGTTTGTGCCAGCCCTTGTGCTGATTGAAAGCGGCTGTTGTGAAAGTCCTTAACTTTCACGTCATATCTACATAAAATCTGTACAAGGTGTGAGTTAACACTTCTCCGAGCCGGCGGTGCTAAATCGCCTTCCTCCTGCAGCTTGATTATGACGTGGGAGTCCGCAACTACACCTGCCGGTGGGAAGTGTTCCCTTTCTAATTTAGGATTCAATTTTATAGCCTTAGAGTTGGTAATTAGTTTCAGTAGTCTGCCTCATGGCCTGAGGCACCAAGCGGGTGCACCAAGGCGCTTTAATGCTTATGAGGGTATAGGACGTTTGGTTCACTTTCAAAACATTCAATTGCTTGAGTGTTCTTTGTCTTTTACACCCGCCCAACCCAGAAGGACCCTAAAAAAACATGCCTCGCTCACTTTGCAAATGTGATCAGAGCACAGGTCCTTTCAGACCTCCATGTCTCTTTGCACCAGCAGTATTATTGATGGAGACTTGTTTCACATGGAAGAGAAAGGCAGATGGAAGGTGAGTGCAGAGATGCACACATGATGGGTCACGGCAGGGCTGCCGCCTGTATATTTTAATAATCACATGTTCAGCCCAGCCTCGGAGCCCATGTGGAATCTATTTATAGCCCGCATGCAATGCATGCTTGCTTCACAACACGACAAACACAACACACTTACTAAACAAGGATAGGCACAGTCCAGCAAGTCATTCATCATGAGATCAGTTGCGTTGTACTCATAGTTTTTGTTGTTAATTCAGTTGCACTTGTGTGCTGCCGTTACAGTCCACTTGCATTGAGTGTAAGTCACCAAATCCCAAGGAACCTTTTTAATTTGAGTTGAATTGTGTCATCTATGTTGTCCATAGAGCCATGATTACGGTAAGTATTTGTATAAAAATGACCATTATGATAAGTATGCACAGTACCATGGTGGCTGAGTTGACATTCTTTTGCTATGTGAAGATACATTCTTATGTTTTCTCATAAACGAGTTTGAACTTGAATTCATAACACTGAAGACCCCGCCTGTGTCCCAATTTGGAATTGATGTCAGATCTGGGTATCCTGTCCAAAAAAAAAAAAATTCAAAATGTAGACTCATGTATGTACCAAACATATACAGTATATGCTGTCTCCAAATATCCAAATGTGCTCCCCGAGCAAAAATGGTCTATTTTGTCCCATTCCGTGTCAAACTTGGGATTAAAACTGGGAGTGATGTCAAGCACGTCCGGCCCAGCGGGGCTGTGCTGTCACAGCTGTACTGTCCTGATGTAAACAACCTGATCCTACTCCACTTGCGCACACACACGCTTATGCACAGGCGCACACAACAGGCACAGCATCTGGCAACACGCCGCTTTTAAACTGTGTTTAGATTGTAGTCTCTTACACGATTATTCTTCTCTACAGGAAGTGGCTTAGCGGTCACCGAAGAGCACAGTATAATAGTTCCTTGTATTTGATAGACGCTGTCTGACAGCAACAAGGAAGTTGAGTAAAACTGTGGTTAAAAGTGGTATTTTACTGCAGCTTTGGTTCACATGCCTCTCGCCCTAAAACTTGAGACATCTGTGTGCGACATCTGCAATATTGTGTTCTACCGCATTTTGTTGTGTGGCTCATCACACTTGTTAAATGGATGAATTCACTCGGTAACAGAGAAGTGCTTCCACAAATTTAGACACATTTGTGAGCAATATTTGAGAGGGCTTTTGTGTACATCTTAGAGTTAAGCTTTTTTTATTTTAATGGGAACAAAACCAAAATGTAATGTCTTTATATTCATATTCATTATTTTTCATTTTCTGGTCAGGAGAGCATTCCACCGTTTGATTCATGTGTACTAGCCATCTATTTCAGTAATGTGTTGATAGTTCATCAAATTATATATCGATTGTGACACGGACTGGTTAGAAATATCTGACTTGCAGTTATGATACTAGACATGGATCATTTTCAATTTGGTGTATCAACTTACTACTTGCATGGTTGCAGTGGTGCTATTTCATGGTGCCATTAACAGTGTCATTTAAAATGGTCAAAGAAATCATTCAGTAAAACTTTTTTAGTTTTAGTTTATTCTTCAGTTATATGCTGTCCTACACTCATCCATCCATCTATTGTTTTGCCGCTTGCCCTCATGAGGGTTGTGGGCGTGCTGGAGACTATCCTGGCGGCGGGAGACACCCTGGACTGGTCTCCAGCCAATTGCAAGACACAAAACCCAAAGCAATACAGCAGCACACACTGTTTTGCATACAGTACAAAGTTTATGTGAGCAACTGTTTTTACATGGTTGAACAGTGGTTTATCCCAAATACTAACATAGAAAATATTCAATATTAGGAACACGTACAACGGTAGATGATGTCACGCCATCATTGAACACTAAGCAAAGGGAGGTGTCAACACATTAATTTTTTGAATAAAACAAAAATGAGCAGCGAGCAAAAATGCACCCTCGCTATCCAGCGGGATTGCTCTCACGTCATCCTATTTATTCCGATTCATTATGCATGCGTAATATACATCGGAGCAAAACAAAGGAAAGTATTAGTTTTGCATCACGTTCTCTTTGAAAGATGTTTCCAGATGAGTTTATAAATGAGCATCCATCTTTCCACTTTCAACATCGTGTCAGTCGCCTCCCTGACAGCTAATGCAAAAAAAGGAAGTCATTGTAGTTTTTAGTCTCACGTCCAACATGTCAAGAGCGCTAACTGGGAATGGATTCGGCTTCAAGAGCCGCTTATTCTGTAGTTTAGATGAAGCATCACGCTGCGTCAGCTCTCCCGAGGCAAGAGAGACTTCCATGATGTGCGTGTGTATTCATCTTCTCTGACAATAAACAAGACAGCAACCCAGTGGATAATCTCCGGGGCATTGCCGTTATTTGTGTGTAAACAACGTAATATTCCTCTTTGATTGTTCTGGATATGACAGCGTACACCTGCATCCTGCAGTCATGCTCGCACACACTGATGAGCGCATGTCATGCTGAGGCATGCAGCCAGCGGGGGTTTTCATGTGGTGTGCGCACGCACGCACACACACACACACACACACACACACACACAGACACACACAAAACAAAACACAAGCTTACCATTTGTTAGGCTGGCAACAATTTGCCTTCATGAGTGTAAACACTAATACACCACTAATGACCATGTCCACAGACACATTGTGGTGATTTTAGTCTGCCACAAAAATGGAAACAAGCATCCAATTGTTCCTTTGTTACTCACAAGTCTGCCTTTTAATTGTATTCCAGGTTTCATCTGATTGAAGAGCTGTCCTACGAGGATGTAAAAAAATGTTACCGTGGCTCGGTGAGTGTCGTCCCCCCCCCCCCCCCCACCCCCCACCCAAATGGGACATTTGCCCATTTTGAACTGCCTAGTTAACACAGGAACAGCAGTGAAAGTGACAAACAGTAACAAAATATAGAAAAGAAAAAATGTTTTTAAAATTTTCAGCCATGCATTTTGTGGCTGTTATATTATATTTTAGTATATATTATTATTATTATTATTATTATTATATATTATAGTATATGTTTGATACATATTTAAACAAACATTTGAAAGCTGAATAGTTTCTTTATGTGAAGAAACAGACAAATGTGTGTGAGTTCAAAGCTACAGGTGTAAAGTCAAAATGCCAAATTTATGAGAAATGGTCAAAGTTGGGGTACCATTAATATGTGTAAATTAGCTGGAGAGGCAATGTTTACTGCCATCTCAATTGAATATATTGTCTTACAAGTTAACGACCGTAATATTTGTTTGTACTGATAATAAAAACCCTCTTAAAGCACTTACTATATAGAGATGAGAAAGGACGTCATAATAAAAGTTACATTCTAAATGCCCCTCCCTTCAAAAAGTTACTGGGCTCTGTGTCAAAATTAAATAAATGTGAATTTCTATGACCAATGTGTATATTTAATAGACATTTTAGAATGTTGCAGCCTATTGAAATTCAATTATCTTTTTATTGGCTTCTTCATCCACGCATCCATTTTCTGTAGCATTTTTCTTCATTTGAGGTGATGGCTGAGTTAAATCCCATTCATCTGACTTGGCCGAGAGACGAGGGACTATATCCAGTCTTCGATTAAGCTAGCATGCATGTTTTTGGAAAGTGGGAACAAGCCAGAGAGAAACTCCACACTGGAAGTAGATGATTTGGGCAGTAAAAAAAAAAAGAAACTCTACCTACTTTAAACTGGCACATCTGTGCCATCACTTCAGTCATGCCCTGTTTTTTTTTCCATTGTGTAAGAGCAATGGGATGAGATTGTATGATGAGATGTCACAAGATGAGAATGCAACAAGATTTGTCATCCCTGCACAGCATGAGATCTTTATTTGTGGTGTTAGTGGGGGCAGCGTCTAGCGCATAGGTGTCGAACTCCAGTCCTCGAGGGCCGGCATCCTGCATGTTTTCCGGTTTTCTTTCCCCAACACACCTGATTCAAATGATTAGCTCATTAGCAAGCTCTGCAGGAGCTTCAAAATGATCCCAATCATTTGAATCAGGTGTTTTTGAGGGAAAAGGTTTGAAAACATGTAGGATATCGGCCCTCGAGGACTGGAGTTTGACACCTGTGGTCTAGCGGAAATTATACCCTAGCTAAAAGCGCTTCCAGTATGCCCGGGGAGCACTTGTATTAAGACAGTTTAATGGACACAGAACTCTGCACCTTCTGTTCCTACTGACTAAAATGTGCGTATGCTGTGTGTATGCTGTGTGTGTGTGTATATATATATATATATATATATATATATAAAAAACCCTAGTGACAGTTGTGTGTCAATAACCGCGAGACAGGGGCGGGTTAAGGACCCCAACCAGACACACGAGGAGAGTTCAGTCAATGTCAATTTATTTAACAAATAGCGCACGGCAAGCGTGGGAACAAAATGAGACCAAAAGGGCAAAGTACGAAAGAAATCACAAAGTACAAAATAAGGAGAGACAAAAGTGTCCAGGCCACTGAGTCCAAAAGGGAGGCAGGGCAACGAGGAAGCGGAGTCTTAAACAAAGTGACAACATAAATTGTAAGTGAGCATAAATTCTAAAAAGGCAAAGTACCAACTAAAATGAATCGAGAGAGATAAACGCGGAACGGGAACGCTGGGACCTTCACGGGACTGCAATGAGCGCGGCGAAGGAATGACCCGGCGTCGTTCTCCTGCATCGGCCGTCCTTAAAAAGCCCCTGATGGCAAATTGGGAACAGGGGTGCGGCTGGTGACTCCGCACCCTCTGGGCAGAAGGAGAATCCCGCCTATAAACAAGACAAGTCAGCGGGGAATATTACAGTGTGGCTTGCTAGTGAGTGAGGGAGCAAGTGACAGAGAGGGAGAATGGAGACTTGCGCCCCTGGGTGAAGCAGTTGAGGGTGCAAGGGAGCCTTGGGGAAAGTTTCATGAAGAGTCCTGTTGAAATAAATGTTGTAAACCCTACTTCCTCTTTCTTTGACATGTTTCTATTATTAACTTTGTAAACGTATGTCCGTTTTCATGAAGATTTTATGATGGCCAAAGTTTGGATATGAAGTAGATTTTTTCTGCTACCGTTATTTCTCACTGGACTTTTAGTGCTACACCTTATACAGCATAGGTGTTCAACATTTTCTAATAGTTATATATTCTGGAGATAAAGATAAGATAAAGAAGATGAAATCAACTAATGTAGAGGTCATACACTTTTAATGTTGCCCTCAGCACATTCAGTGAGAACTTTCCACTAAAACGTCAAAACATGTTTCTTGATATACTTTAGATTTTTCCTGCACACCACAAATTCCAAGTCACAAACTTAGAACCTCCCCATCAGTGTAACCTCTCGTTAGCTCCAATTTCCTGAGTAGAGGAGCTGCCCTGAACTATTAATAGAAGCACAATAAGAGTGAGCCAGTCAAAAGTGGAGGAATGGACAAGAAGGAGGGAGTGAAGGAGAGTGAGAAAGGAAAGACGGGTGGCAGAACGATGGAAGCGAGTCGGAGGGAGGAGAGCGGGGACCACTCGCGTATTCGGACGCTGAAGGGTTTGGACTTTGGAAGATGTCGCTTACGGGAAATACAGAGAGCCAAAGTGTTGACTGGGCAGCGGCAGATGAGTGCTAGCGTGTATATATGTATATATAGATATAAACATATACGTGTGCATGCATGCGCGTGTGTAGGGAGGGAAGCAGTTAAATGGTTCTACAAAATGTGGAGTCGAGGATTGCCGAAGCCCGGGGTTTGAGCTAGTGTAGTAGTTGTGTGTGTTTGCGTACACAGTTGTTGCCCGGTGTGTGTTTTTCTCTTAGATTAGTGTGTAACCCATACTGACACACCGCAGGGGAACAGTGTGTGTCTTGCAGCGACTTGCTTCGGGCCATGGATGAGTGTGTGTGTGTGTACGGTGCCAACGCGCTGAGCCTGGTGCAGAACTCGCCGCCCCTGAGGGAGCGGGTGGTTTCGGCAGTGAGCCGGGTCGGAGCGGCCGGCGGCTGGAGAGGGGCTTCCGGCGCCGTCCGGGGGGGCCGGTCCGCCAAGGAGCTGCTCATGACTCTGCCCTGTCCCTCTGCGCAGACTGTCAGCAAGTACAACTCGCAGTACCACAAACTGTTCCAGTGTGTGCACAAGGATGAGCTCCTTATGAAAGGTACCTGGCAAATATAACTTCATTAAATAAGAACTTTGTCACACTGCTTAACATCTCTACTTCCTGTCTTTCGTGCTGCATGTCATTATAACCAAATCATCATTACAGTCATTGGTATTACTGAATTATTATTATGGTCAAAAACATGATTTGTCTGTAATGCCTCAAGACTGTTTTCTTGTCTGGATTGGATCGCTTGTCAAGATTCTGGATTTGTGAAGAGTGGAGGTTAATTCAGTTTGGAGCTTTCCTGTGAGCCAGTAAATCGAATGGTGATCTGTTTTCCATAGCATAGCCCAAAAACTATTACCACATTTTATTTTAATGAATGGAATTTCGATTCAACAAATAGTTGCTGAGCATGCCCTATTGAGACTTTTTTTTAAACTAGTCTTCAGTAACAGCGCTGAGATCAATGGGGACAGGTGGCCAAATTTAAAGAGGAGGCACATTCCACAGTTTTGTTTTTTTGTTTGTTTTTTTTACTGGAGATTATATACAGTAAATAATGTGCAAAAAAGTTCATAACTTCTTGCCATAAAACACCAGTTTTCCTGTACGACTGAAAAAGCAAAACAAGATCTCTGATGAAAATGTTGGACTGATGGTCTGATGAGACAACAGTGGAATTCGTTGGTATGAATGCAAGGCGTCATGTTTGGAGGAAACCAGGCCCAAGGCTCATCACCAGCCCAATTGCGTCCCTACAATGAAACATGGCATCAGCATCATCTTGCTATGGGGATGTTTTTTAAGCGGCAGAAACAGGCAAACTAGTCAGGATCGAGGGAAAATTGAATGCAGCAATATACAACGAAATACTGGATGAAAAACCTTCTCCAGAGCGCACTTGACCTCAGACTGGGTCGAAGGTTCATTTATCAGCACGACAACAACTTGAAGCGCAACAGCCAACATCTCGAAGGATTGGCTTCACTCTGTGACTGTCCTGGATTGACCAGACTTGAATCCGATTGAACATCTGCCTGAAAAGTGCTATGCACAGGCGTCTCCTATCCAAGAGCTTTATTGAAGAGTTTTACTGTCATACGCATCGTAACACGACACAATTAAAATCTTATTCTGTTCACTTCCCTGAGCAGACTTACATTCCACACAATAGAGCGAATAATAAAGTAGCCAATTAAAAAAAAAACAGTAACAGGGCAAGAAGGGTAGTGATAATGAAGCACTGATAAAGGAATAGACACATTCTGAACATATTATGAAGTAGATGGAGTGGAAGAAACTATATACATATGAAGATGACAGTGCAAAATATCTTGTAGTGCAAATTATTATGTTCTGTAGTTAGCAGCTTTCCCGCACTGCTGAAGAGGCTTGAGAGTTTCTGCAAAGAATAAAACCCAAATTTCAATTCAGACCTGAACTCTAAAACCGGGTCTTGACCCTCAAAAAGGCCCAGCAAAATGGCCCCACACGGACACACTACCGTATGGCTTTCTTTCCTATTAAAATCAGTAGAATATTTGTTTGCGTTAGCGCCGACCACTTCACCATGAACCTTGCCGGTGCCCATGATATAAAATTCCATGATTAGAGACTTCCTGCACTGCTATACAAAAATACTTGAAATAATGAAATAATTATTACCTTGTGTAAATATTACATTAAAAAAGAGAATGTGTTTGTCTTTTGTTTTTTGTCAGTGTACTCCTGTGCTCTTCTCAGAGATATCCTCCTACAAGGGAGGCTTTACATCTCTAGAAATTGGCTATGTTTCTATGCCAACCTCTTCGGCAAGGACATTAAGGTACTGTATGGCTCATATATTCTTCTCTCAGATCAAAAACTGCAGCCTGAATGCATTGGGCCGGAAGGGGTTTCACGTGATACCTGCTTTGCAAAAGTCCACCTTAGCCAGCTCTGTGTTTTGTCTTTGATGCTATGCATTGTTCCTTTTTTCATTTCCTTGAAACTCAACCTCTTCTGAGTAGCAATAAGCTTCTTACTCAGCCGGCATTCCTTGCCTACTGACTCAAATAAGAAGTGTTTTTGCCTACTGTTTTACCCCTTGACTGCTTTTTCTTTCCACTCCCTCATGCTGTGGGGTTTTTAGTCTTATATTTCAAGTAAAAACCAAGAAACAAAGTTGAATTTATTTTTTGCCTGTTTCTATCTTCTCCTCGCCGTTTCTAGGTGGCCATCCCTGTTGTCTCTGTGCGGTTAGTGAAAAAGCACAAAACAGCGGGCCTGGTGCCCAATGGCTTGGCTATCACCACAGACACTGGCCAGAAGGTAAACACTCCCGCCACAGTCACTGTGAGTTCAAATGCTTGTGCTGATTAGCGCAAGCGCAACTGTGTTTTCCGATGCGAGGTGTGACGGAAAGAACAGCGCTATAGATAGCAAGCATGATAGATAGGAAACACGCTGAAGTAGAGACTTTTTTTTCCCAACGCCGCAGCAAGTTTACATTAGTGTGGCATTCAAATGATATTTGTACATTCAGTAACCAGTGCATCAGTACATTATATCAGAAATCTGAAACTGTAAAACAGCCATCCTTGAATTTTGTTAATTTGCAAATTAACCCCTCTGGAATAATAAAAAGGATTGTTCTGTACTGTATATGAATCAAGAGCTCTTGTGCTGTAGTCCCCAACCCTTTTTAATCATCACGCACCAGTCAAGGCTTGGCCAATATAAAGTGAATTCACCATTAACACTAAACTAATGGGAGCCTTCAGCTTGTTTCTCTCTTCACAAAGATTGGCTGTCAGGAGTCTCCAACATACTTTTAAGGCTGCTGTCTTTTGTGAGCTCATCTTCTTGCACAGCCATGCCAGATTGACCTGGTTTGTTAACAAATAGGTCGAGAAATCATTTCTTCAAGTATGACCCCTGGTATTGCCTGGTAAAAGCTTTCTTTTTCTCTGAAGTTGTCGGCTCGTCACCTATCTTCTTGATTGGGCCTTTTCCCCTTCCCAAAGATGACTTCTTTTTTTTTTTTTTTTTGTGAAATTTTGGCACTGGCGTGACCGAAACAAATCCAAAAGAATCCGGCCAGTTTTAAAAATAAAAGTTTTTTTCTAAATACAATTTCTTTCAGACTCGGATAGTATATAAAATGAAAATAGTTCATTATTCCGGGTGCAGAATCATGTTCATTGTATCATGTTCTTCAGATATACTGTAAGTACAGCAAGATGTAACATAATTCACATTAGAAGGATAAAGCTTCTGCATCATACTTATTGAGCCTTAGTGTTCAGTGGAGAGTTAAAAAAAACAAAAAAACTTGGTAACCTTTTAGAGCCAGTTGGTGGAATAGAGGTCAGACTGACTTCCAGGTAAATGTGTCTGGGTTCAAATCTCGGATTAGTCTCAAGGCCCGCTGGGGCGTGGGCTTCCTCCCGCATTCCTTAAACAGGCATTTGAGCTTGGCCATCAGTCCGGGCTGGACTCCTCCCATTCTGGGAGCTGAGATCTGCTCTGTGTCAATTCTCAGTCATCCCAGTCATTTTAATACGCAAAACTGAAATCGAGGCAAGGGATCGGTGAAGGCTTTTCACTTCTAATTTTTATCCCAAGATCCCTTTGAATTTCAGATGAGACATCTTGAACCAAGAATAGACAATTTGTCTTGATTCAGCTTTGTGGATCAATTCTCAATGCTCGTGATGTGGGACATCCCCCTAATTTATTTTTCACCAAAATTATTGAAACTCCGCTCTGCCGCACTGAACACACACTTTGATCACAAAACATTCAGACCAAATTGTTTGGTAAACTCACAATACAGAGTATGGATCGCTTTATATAAACATTTGTTTTTTTATCTTAATAAGTAGCATAAACATGAGAGCAGTGTCCAAAAGTCTGATTAGGATTCACTTGCCAACACTGCACTTCTGATATGAGCTTGAGGTGGTTTTGAAGTAGATAAGAGGTTTTGCTGTGCAAAGTGTTTTATGTGCATGACTCATTCTCTACAAATCGTGTAGTATGTATATGTGGGATGCGCACATTAGGCCGTATGTACTGTATGTGTTAATAAATCGCGGCTGTTCTGTGCTCTCATTAGTTTCACCTACTCATTACCAAATTACGACATTATTTTTCAGGAAATCGAAATTTCAAGGATTATTCCATAATCCTGTCCCTGACCACTTACTTTTGATTGTTCCTGAAAATGTGATTGCAATTACAGTATCCTGTTTGAACCCCAGATTTAATATTTTTAACCTCCATCACAAGATGTTTTGTAGCCATTTATTTATAACCGGGCGTATATAAAGACTTTTTTTAATGCACCTTCCAGCTTGTATGTTTACATTAACATTTTATTTCCTCAGTATGTATTTGTGTCACTTCTATCAAGAGACAGTGTGTATGATGTCCTTCGGAGAATCTGCACACACCTACAGGTGCGTACGCACAGCGAAGTGCAACGTATACACCCAATGGAGTGTATCTATCAACGAAATGATGTTGTGTTTCTCCAGGTCAATGGGAAGAGTCTGAGTTTAAAGCAGTACATGGAGGAGCCCGCTTTATCGCTGGTTAGTGACAGCAGCTTGAAAAACATTGCTTGGAGGAGTTGTGCTGCAAATTTTACTGCACAGCAAAATGATCAAAAGCCACAGAAAAGCCAATTAAAGCAACAATAGGGAATAATGGCAATTTGAAAAACATTTGTCTTGGCCTGCTCAAAAATATACAGTCATATCTTCAATAGTGATCTAAGCTCATGCCTGATTATAGTTAAAGTGGTTTCTTCTTATGTTAAGATCCAGTAATTGAATTGTGACGTGTTCACTTGTGCTCCAGGATGAATTCCCGACTCCCGACGAGTTCCCAGTGGTTGATGAGTTCCCCTCGGTGCTGAAGTGGAGAAGAAAGCCCTCAGTGGTGTCGGTGTCCTCCTCCCTTCCCGACCTGCTGGGGAACTCCAGCAAAAGTCTGAGTGCTGCAAACACACCCTTCAAGTCAGAGCAGCCTCTGGAAGGTCCGACACTGAGATAAGAAGAATTTGTTGATAATGTGCCCTATATTTTCATGATACCTTATTTGGATGATTCATGCCTGCTTGTGACTCTAGGTGCAAAATATTCTGCGTTGGACAGCAATTTGTTACGCAACAGCACAATAAGCTCCAAATGGAGTGTGAAGGGAGCTTTGTATTAAAAAGATGGGGTGGAGACAGATTAAATCCAAATAATCACAAAAAGTATCCGCGCTCAGATGACAGTTTGGATGCTTTCAGATTGACGGGTTTAAATATGAACGCGCGTTATTGTTTTGCTCATTCACAGTTATACAATAATGTCTTTGGGTCACTTTGTTTACTGTATTTCATCACCAAAATATGTCTGAAATGTCTATAATCTAAATCATGGGTGTCAAACTCATTTTTATCACGGGCCACATTGCAATAATAGTTTGTGTCGCAGGGCCATTGTGACTGAAGTCAAATGAATTTTGCATATTTTCAAATGAGTGGCCTGTTCAAAAGGGGTATTGGTAACTAAAATGTGTAACATTTTACAAAAGCATACAAATTTGGTATTTTAGCCAGATTTTTGAAGTCGTAATTCGCATTTCGCGGGCCACATAAAATGAGGTGGCGGGCCGGATCTGGCCTCAGCGCCTTGAGTTTGATAGCTTTGATTGAAATCCAAAAGAGTATTTTGTTTTTACCATTGAAATATGTTTATTTCTCGAGAACAGCAAAAATGTATCAGGGTCAATCTGACCCAGAGCTGTGTGCATTTATCCAAAAGTTGTTAAAAACCTTTTTTTTTTTTTTAATACCCACTTGCAAGGGTTTCCTGTTACCTTATCGAGTTACATTTGGGGTTATAAACCAATAAAGACCACTTGATTCAAGTAGCTGAAAATAAGACAATGTCATGTAAAAAATAACTTAATTGGCAAATATATGCCTATATTGGCATTACCCCCACATATTTCCAATTTAATACTGAATCATTCAAATCCGAGTCCAACATAAAAGTATTGCTTTAAAGCCATCCCAGAACCAAAACTACATTGAAAAGTGGGTAGGAATTGTGGTGGTCACTTCACTATTTCACTCGCTCGCCAGTAGTCACGGAAAGGGCTATATAAATAAAATTTGATTGATTGATTGAAGACTGATATGGTGGTGAGTTCTCCACGACTGACACACGCTTGCTCTAACATGATTAAATCTGAAAGTCGTGTATTAGTTAATGATACATTTGTGTATGTGTGTCACAGAGCGAGCCCTGCAGACAGACAGAGGCCTATTACCAGAGCCGGTGGCTGAGTTGGGCCAGATGGAATACCAACTACTCAAGTTCTTTACCCTGCTGTGAGTGTGGAACACATTTACACATTTTACACACTCGAAGAGCTTGCTCAAACATCCACATAGAATGCAAGCATAACAGGTAACAAGTAGTCATGGTGTACATTTATATGGCTATTAGTAAAAAAACACAAAACCTTCCATAGCCCCAGATTTAATTTATCCCTGTACATCCATTTATTTTCAACAGCACCCGTCCTGTGTTGGATCACTTCTGAGCTTCAGACCATCTCTGCTTACTTTGGCTCAGACTTTAGACTAGTTGATGGTCAATCGCTAAGCACCAAAAAAATGTTCAGGTTCACATGAACTCAGTTTGAATGTGGTCAAACCCCAAACTTTCTTTATGATAAAATGTCTAGTCTAAACTCGGTGGTCTGGTTCATATTGCACGTGTGAAAATTTAATTTTGCAGCAAACTCGACCTGTTTTTATCCATTTCAGGGTGCAGCCATTTTGTCACTTGCTGCCAATTGAAAATGACATCACAGTTGCTCAGAGCTCAGGTAATGACCAATCACATTTAACCTGATTTCTGAGACTGGTCACGTGACGTTCGCAAGCTGAACGCCAATTGCTCAATACTGAGCCCTGTGCAACCGTGAGGTCATGTTTACGTGACAGAATGTGACAAACATGGCTGCACCGTGAGAGGAATAAATAGCGCAAGGTTTTGCCGTGTAATTCATTTTCTTATACGCTATATTAATCAGACTGCCATTTTAAGGCGCAGAATATATTATTGTAAAGGAAAAATTGAGTTGACTTCCCCTTTAAAAAAAAAAAAAAATCCCTTGTTCAGTTTGGTCAACTGTCGCCCTCCAGTGTTCATTGTGATGTATACCATCGACCACTAGGAAAAGGCTTATTTCAAAAGTCAACCACTGCATTCTTCCAGTCCAGAACATGCAGATTTGCAGTGTCACAGATTTTTCATAATGTTATTTAGTTGTGGTGGTAGTTTTCTTGTGGAAAATATATTGAATGATTACCATTTTTTAAAGATACAAAGATATTTTATGGTTTTTCAAAAAAGTACAGTAGCTGGGGTTTGACTGTTCTTGCAGTGCTTCTCAATCATTTTCTGTGCCCTAAAATTCTGTCACAACCATAAATAGTAAATTTGTAATAAGATTAATAATAAATAATAATAATAATAATAACAATAAATTTCTATAAAATTGTTATAAGCACACCTCTGCATTGTATTGGGTCATTCTTCTCAATATCAAATTAAACAAATACTTTATAGTAAATCTGTTTTGAGTATTGACGTGACATTGAGAGCGCCGCTGACATTTACTGAAGCAGAATTGCAATTACACTTTGTTCTATTCTGGAAAAAAAAAAAAAAACACATTCCCTCATGTGACTCAAAAGAATAAACAAAAAATAAACTCACAACTCGTCCCATAATTTGAGTTGGGCTGCTGCAGTGGGATGTGGTTACCAAAGGGATTCTTCAAAACAACCGTAGTAAGTCATATGTGCGGTCTCTTGGCAGGATCATCCTCCTCATCCTGTCTTCATGCTACCTGGCATTCCGTGTGTGCAGCCTGGAGCAGCAGCTCTCCTTCCTCAGCAACCCACATTTACCCCTCAGGGAGAGGTCGCTATAATCGATCAAAATACACGCGCATACCTTCTCAGTGTGAATCAATAGAAGAGGAAAAGCATAAGCCAAAGGTTTCACCAACCCGTCTTGCTTTCCCGTTGTCCAGGTAACCTCGGCTCCCTAGATGGGCCTTTGGTTTGGCCGCCGGTCAAGCTTCCCGCACACAGAGCCAGAATCATCTCCGACTCCCCAGTTCATCATAAGACCAAGCCGCATCAAGTCGTGTCCAGACATCTTGGAGAATGTCCCTCTGTGGGGCTGGCGATCACTTTGAGACTATGCAAACAGACTCTTTCTTATGTGTGTGCTGTTAGAACCCGGAAGTAAGTGAACGGTCATTCACTACAGTAATTACTTGAAAAGACTGAAAGTAAACATATTTCATTTGTGGCTCAGCTGACTTGACAGCGAACCAAACCAAACAACCTGTTGACGTTCCCGACTAGTGCACTTTTTAAAACAGTATGTCCACCCAATTTTCAAGTCCTTTTTCCATGTATGTATCATTGTTGCACAGTGGAATAGTTGTTAAAATACGTGCCTCACAGTTTTGGGGTGTGATCGGAGGTACTCAGCTGTCACTTTAGAAGGTATTTCTGCAGCGAAGGAGAAAAGCTTGCAACACTTGACTGAATGAAAAGATCATTAACTGTAATATACTGAAGCAATAACACCTTGTGTGTTGATTACAATGTGAATGTAATGATCAGGTAACTAAGTAACAAATGTCTATTTATAGATGTATTAATCCGTTGTCAAAGAGTGGTTTGTTTTATACATTTCAAGTGAAGTGCTCAATGATACACTAATGGCGAGTGTAAATGGTATGTCTTTGTTGAAGGTTAATGTATTAATTTTTGGTAGCTGGTTGTAATTCTACTTTCAGGAAGGAGCTTCCTTGATTAAATTTTAGACAAATCAGACCACAAATGTTTGTCGTTTCTACCTGTGGTTAATTTTAAAACTAACATGTCATTTATAGTAAAATAAATCATTTTTCACACCATCATGCCAACACTGATTTGGATTTCATCATTGTTGGATATGAATTCAAATAGCAGATGTACTGTGATCAATTCAAAATAAATGATTAAGCAAAAATGTTCATTATTATTTGGATCAGTCACCAATCAAATAATCCAATGTTGCCATTGAGTATTTTGTTTTCATTCATCAAACTGCTATATACGACAAATTTTGAGGTTTTGTGACAACTATATTAGCTAATATAGTATTTTGAATATGGATTTAGCAGTAAACATGACAGGATCCAATACAGAGATGAAACTTAATTCATTTCATTATAGCAGGAAACTGAAATAATTCCAAAATTAAATTTCACATCATACCTATTATGACTCTTTATTCTCTCATTTCGATGACTAAAAAAGCCTAAATTAAATATTCATAAAATTTGAATATTTAATCAAAATTCAAAACAGTCTATCACTGTGTAGAATGAGTTTCTAAATTGAACCACTAAAATAAACCTTCTGATTTATTGAAATGCGTCTCTGTACTTAAAAAAAAGTTTAAAGAAAACATTGAAATCATATCTCAAAAAAGAGCATATATATTTACTGAGTGGTTCCGATAGGAGAAATACTAATCGTAAAATAACTGATGCTTACATGCACTGCAAAAAGACCGCAGTGAATTACTACATATAATCACTAGAGGGCAGACTCTCACCGTGTTCTCGTCCATCAATGTTCTGTACCGTACAGTTTTTGATTTATATGGGCAACTGTTGTACAGTACAATGGATGAAAAATTACCTGTCAAATAGTGAATGTGTAGTTTTACTGCAGTAAAGGAAGTGCGTGCAAATTTGAGGACATCCGGATCGTAGAAACAATATGACAAATGGTAACCTGCTCCCTATCAACCCTTGACTCAAATTGGATAATGTGGTAATATGTATCATTTTGATTCAGATTAAACATGTCAAACAGGGGTTTTGACACGAATGTCTTGCATTTCTGAATATGTCATCATACCGAACAAAAACAAATACACTTTTGCAAACGTATGGCATGTTGAGCTTGTTTTTATTTTCTGGGGAGAGCTGTCCTTTAAATACATAAAGTAAAAAGTCATGCTTAGAATTAAGTGTTGAGATGTTTCTGTGTTATTTTGCTTTTTAATTATTTTACAGTGAGAAATTGCTTGCAAAGCATTCTGGGATGCCTTTCTGGCATTGAGATAGAGGCGATGTCCTTCCAGTGATCAATCGGCACATCCCAAAGTGACAAGCTCACTCTGATTGGCTTTTAGCCAAGAAAGCCAGGAAATGCAAGATAGAAGTTTTAAAATTCCCAAATATTATGACAGGATTGTTTGGGGGTCTTACTTTGATGAACACACTAGAAAATTTGGACGTGAACCCAAATTAGAAGCAGTAATCCTTCACAGCTTTTTTTTTTTTTTTTTTGGCCCAGCCTCAAGTAATGAGGCTGTTGCATTATGTCAATCAAATAGCATTTAAAGTTCACTCGAGCTTGCAACTTCTAATTGTAGTAGCTGCCATTTTTGCAAACAAGGCAAATGGTTGTATAAATCTCTGATGAATTTAGTGGTACTGTAAATAAAATAGAATTTAAAAGAAAGCCTTTATTGTAATCGTATAGCTGGTATACAGCTAATTTGGGAGTACTGCTATGATTGGTGCATATTTGCACAATAAATATTATATAGTAAAAAAAGCATAGTTTCAGAGTACAATTATTCTTTTCATTGTGTTCTTTTTTTTTTCCATAGTGTTTAAAGCTCAGGGGAAAAATCGTATCTTGAGTCTGTTTGATTGGCTTTTGGAGCCCTGTAGCATCAACCAGAAGTGCGCGCGTGTGTTTTAGTCCCAAAGGAATACAGCCCGGCAGTGAGTCATCCTGTGTGCCCGGTAAGGCTCCATAGATGACCTTTAACCCCTTTGCTGACTGTCACGGTACTGGTTTGCATTACACACGCTAAGAATATCAGCGCACAGGTGGCGCTCATTTGGAGGGTGTTCAGCACAGATGTGAACATTCAAGGCAATCTATCACTGTATCAAGTGAGAGGTGTGGATTCCATTTTGACCATTTAAACGCCAAGCGACATTGCACCAAGCAACCTTTGCAGTATCCCTTCATCACTAACCATTTTCGAGCTACAAACTTTTGAAATAGTGATACAGAAACAGAATATTTCGTGGAAAAATCTCTGGCGCCTATAGGGTTAATAACCTGGCCTGAACACACAACTTTGTGTTTCTTTAGCAAAGAGCAGTGGGGGCGGGTGCAGTTCTTCACAAGAGTAAGCAGTCGTACCAAGTTATATAGCTGGACATATTTATAGTTTCATAAGCCCACCATGACTCTATGTTCACACCCATTCTCTGGAGTGTTGTCATTCTAACAAATGAGTGCTATGAGCCAAAACAAGAAATGGCACCCGTGACTCCTAACACCCACAGTAAATAATCTTTCAGTTCTGTTTCTTTTCCGTGGATGACTGGAACTGTAAACTTTGTTGTATAGCCTAGGTTGGAACGGAGTCTCGCGAAAAACGATTCTTTTAATATGCAACCGTGATCGTCTTTGTGTGAAGTTGTTTCCCTTGTTAACTCCTTGAACTTGTTTCCTTCGGGGTCGTTACTCCAAGTTGTCAGCATCTGCACTTCATTAGCTTTCTCGCTAAATTAAGCTAAAGTAAAATAAGACAGGATGAATTATGTACCTTTTGGGGCAATTGTCTGTGAGGGTTATACTGTGGTTTTTCCAGACAAGATGATTATTTTACCATGTGATGTTTGTGGAAAGTCATTTTTGACATAAAAGAGGGGTGTCAAACTCATTTTTATTGTGGGACACATTGCATGATGTCAAATCAATTTTCATGTTCGTGACACAATTTGCTAGTTTTGTAATCAGAGGCTGATGAATACTGTTCAAAAGACAGATTGAAAAAATACAACAACTTGAAAACAACTCGCAAGTTTGGTATTTTAGTCAGAAACTTAAAGTCAAATCAACATTTTGCAGGGTGGCGGGCCAGATCTGGCCCCCAGGCCTTGAGTTTGATAGCAGTGACATAAATAAGAAATCTTTATCTTAACTTGGCACTCAAAACAAAAGTATAAAAACCAAACGGTTGCATCAAATCTTCTTGTGCACAAACTAAATAGGCTTCACTTTGAACTACTGAAGACATACTTTTCTATTTTTAAGTGAAGATGCTTCCTGATTTCACTCTCCAGATGACCTACATATCTTAAGCAAGAGAGGTGGACAAGCCTGGCTGGTACAGCAACATTTCAGTAACTGCTTGTGAACACAGAGGAAAACAAGTCATTCTCATCTCAAACTTCATTTCATTTGTGGTGTGCTGCTTTGCTTGCTTTTATGGATTCAACCCACTTTCACATTGCAAATGTACATGTGTGTCACATGCATTTTAGTGAGTCAGCCAATCACGGGACACACGATGAACAAAGAGCTGTCAACAATTCATGGTTCATCTTCTGTTTTCTGTTTGAAAGATAAAACTTGTTGCATTGCTCAGTATTTACTATTATTGTTTTAGGCTGGCAGAGAAAGTATGGCAAGCTCTGACCTTTCACCACTATGACAATTAGCAAGCGCAATTAAGCAGAGAGCCAGAGAGGCAGCAATTGGCCACTTCCACTGCACACTTTTCTATGACTATATTGTGCTGTATGTGCAGTCATGCACCTGCCCCTTTAGGTCACCACACACCTGTAAGATCTAATGATAGCGGTTCAAAATCATAGTTTATGTTTCTGAAGGCGTCTCATCCTGCCTTGCACGCCAACATTCTTCAGTTCATTTAACATTGTTCAACACATCACAGGAAATATTTTGTTCATTCTTAGCCAAGTTGAGCACATATGCTGGCTGCCAAGGTGGTGCATGCCCAAAGTGTAATATAATCTGAGTAATTTGGCAAGGTGAGGCTGGGTCACCCGATCTATGTGTACCTATGAATAACAGTTTCATAACACCGGGGTACATACAATATTAGTGAAGGATATGACACTTGTGCTTCACTGTGAGGTGTGTCGGTGGTTACTTTTTACTTTTGAGCAGAAATGATTGAATTTGCAGGCATGACATTCAATGTGACCCACTATTTGAAAACCCTTTGAAAAATTTTGCAGTTTGCAGGGTGTTTAATTGAATGAATATATGTTGAAGAAAATTACAATCATTGTATTCTATATTTACATTTTACACATCTCCTGAACTGTATTCAAGTCATCAATGTTAAAGTAGTAATTTAGGTCCTTCTCATTTTTTGCCAGATAGGTTTTGCCAATCTTTGTATTTTCTCAGTCATCTTTGTGATATGGACGATGCTTCGTGGCCAGGAATGATTTTCAGCTGAGAGCTGTACTTTTTCAAGAGCTAATAAGTTCAAATTCTTGACCCCTTTTATGATGGGAATGTGAAGGTGTTTTCACACTTTTGACTGGTACTATACTCCCACTCAAGGTTAACTGGGATTGGCTGGAGGATTCTAGAAACTGTCAGCGGCCTTAAATGTTTTTGTGAATTTTGTATGTGAATCAATCTAAACCTATACATATGACAAAGGCAACATGAAGATAAAACTGCTTTATTTGAAGAATTTGGGGGACGCTTCTGCCCAACAATGGTGCAAACACATCACTTTTTAAATACAAGTCCCAGTGTTATAAGACCCAAGAAAGACATTGATGGAGTTAACCTCACATTCTTGCCAATTCTAGTCTGTCTTAAAATGACCCCTAATGTGTGTTCACGTTTCTAATTTTGTCCCAAACTCATTAAATGGATTGAGGTGACAGATTAGGCTGCCCCCTTCCTCTTAACACGTACATGAGACTGCGTGCCTTTTATGGGCATGCTGGTCTTCTTGGGTTTACATATCACGTGTTGCAGTGCTTACATTAGAAATAAACATGACGGCGCTAGCCGAATTAATCATAAAAGAGTCAAAATAGTGTCTTTTTTCTTCCACTGCACATTGACAGTAATAGAAATTGTTTTACATAAGGAGTGCATTTATGGTTCTAACAAAAATGTTGCCACCCCTTGTTCATAATAGACGAGTGGTGACAAAGAAGTTAAAACAGACCAAAGTTTGCCTTTTTGTTTATTGTCCGTTGTTTCAGCAACCACCGAGAAATGTTTACTCGTCAAGAACTTGAGTACATACAGTTCTTGCATACAGTAAGTGCGGTACAATGGAAAAAGCTTGGACACATCAAAGTTCGCTCTGAGCGAGACTTTGGATTAATAGGCACCATTCTGCTCTCTTCTGCTTAATAAAGGCTGGGGTAAGAGTTTGCAAAGCCAGGCGTGGCTTCTCACACAAGGCCTCGGCTATACAGATGACATACATGCCACAATCGTAGCTGTTCTCTTGTGCAGGAGTGGCCTCCTCCACAAACTTGGCCTTTCTCCCTACACCTAACACGGGTTCTAACTTGCTAGCAATACGTTGGGCATGTACAGCGTTGCTGCCATTTTGAGAGTCATAGTGAGAAAAGTGGTTGGATTTATGATTGTACACCAGAAGGCTCCAGTGTGACCCACCGGCGCTCTGATCATTGTTGTCATTCACAGCCAGGAAGACGCAACGACGTGAGGGCAGATCCAGAGGGCCAAGAAACATGGCTAACTCCTCAGGGCAGGAAGAGCACTTGATAAACTGAGTGACCTCGGGGCTGACAAACACAATGCTGTCCCCCAGGATTTGAAAACGCTCACTGGCAAAGTACTCAAAGGCAAATCCGATGATTTGGTCATTAAGCCAGTGGGGTCCTTCTAGGAGGGACACGTCGGAGCGTCGAAGCAGGCTGTCCTGATAGCTCAGCACGACAGGATCCATCTTTCAACGACACATACAGAGTCAGGCATAAAAAGCAGTTTGCGGAAATACATTTGCTATCCTTTTATCATTACCATACAAAACAATCAGATGCAGTGAAGTGAACTTATCTATTAGCTGTCTAAATTTTAAAGTACCATTTTTGTCACGGTTGAGATTGCGGTGATATTCAGATCCAGCAAATTTATGCAGACAGTCTAAAATGGGGAATATATAGTTTGTGAAGAAAAATGTTGTACGTCACTTTGTCACAGTTAGAAAAAAGTTCTATGACTTATCAAAATTCACATGCACATCTCAAGCTCCCTTCAAATTAAACATTAGAAAAAAAAAACAATTGTCTATATTTTGGGTTGTATGGACATTTAGCATTTTCCACATCATGCTGCAAGCCTGGACACCTATGGAAAGGAAGAAGTTAACGTTCATAAAATACTAAATATTGGTGTAAGCGTTTTGCGATTTTTTTCTTTAATTCATGTGGCTACAGGTAGGTATGTCCACATTGATTTTTTTGGACACGAACACACTTAACGCCATAAAGTCTAGAGTATTAGGGCGATTGTTTTTAAATGTTCACAGATTGAAGTGAGAATAAAATGAGCGCAACAATTTTAACAACATCGGGTCGCAGCTTTCTGACATTAAATTAGGTTTTGAGCGATTGTGAACGTCTGAAAGGAGAAAACTGTCGATCAAATACTAAACGCGGAGTCCAGTGTTTTCATAATTTATGTTAAGTGGTCATGAGGAGAGGTGTGCTACTTGTTTTCGTAACGATCGGTCGTAGTTTTCTGGCAATAAACGACGTTAAGCTGTCTTAACTGATCCTCATTTGTGGGCTCCTTGAAAAAAATAAAACGCAGCAATATTTGTACATGTACATAAAGACAGGTTTGTGAAGTAAATATTACGTATATACGGAAATGGTCCGGCGTAATATCATGTTACTTTTTCCGCGTTAGCATTAGCGTGCTAATCAGTTTTCTCAAAGTCATAAAAAAATCAAAGAGACGCAGATACATAACGTATCTCATTTAATCCACTATACTCGACTAAACCAAGTGTGCTTAATTGCTTGTCGGCACCTGAAATAGCAGCATTCGACTGAAGAGGGGTCTGACGCTGTGAACTCATCTCTCCTTGCATTGTCTGCCGTAAACCACTTCGGGTAAACATTCCGTAATTGCGACAGTGGGAGGAGCCGAGACCGCCAAAAGTTTATATAGTTTTAGAAATAGATATTTATGGATAAAAAATTAGTCGGACTTATTGTATATGTATAATTTATATATATTCACATTTACCCGAGTAAAAAAATAAAAGCAAATTTAAGGTATGTAAAAGAACGTCGCCGTCTTGCGACGACTTCCTGTTATGGCGCTCTGCCGCGTGAGCGCGCCTGTGAGCGGGGCCGCGCTGATTAGCTGCTCCAAGAAGAGTTGGGAGGCGCAGCACAGCAAAGTCACGAGCGACTTTCAATCCCAGCAAGCAATTGACAAGCTCTGATAAATAATGCCCAACTCCGTGGCACAGAATTGACCTGCTGGGAGTTATTTGGTGATGAGCGACTGAGGCGATAAGAAGAAGTTGCAATGACGTGAAATTGCAGAGAATTAAATGAGAGTTGCGTGCTGGTGACGGAGGACGGAGGGAAGCTCCAGATTCGAACTTCAGTTGCTGTAATTGACTTTCGGCGTCTACGCTTGAAGGTAAGACTTTTTCCTTTTCTTTTTTTAATTGCAGAGATTCAAAAGATAATTCTTGTTTGGGCATTGCACTCCATCGCACGATCATTGCCGAGTTTGGAGTGGATGTGGGTATGAATGTGCGTGTTTGTGTGTGGGCTATGTGACTTGACAAGCTCAACCACGATGCGTTTGTGAACGTTCATGCCACTTTGCTGTAGTTTTCAAACGTCAACTTGACTTCACTTGTCTTGTACGCATGTCGGTCATGGAAGTGAGGTATGTGAACTAGCGTGCAAAATCTGGTATTTGGCCAGTAAAGAATAAGCGGTGAAAAGACTGAAGTTGTTCCGATGCTGCTGATGCACGCTTTTCATTTTAGAAAATCCAATTTGATGTGTGAAAATATCCCGGTCATCCAGCCATGAGATTTTTTTCACCTGGAAGGATGGCAGAATAAAAGGGTTGTCCTCCATTCATGTACTATAGCGCTTAACCTCAATAGGGTCACCTATGAGTGAAAGCCTGGCCCAGGTGCCTTTGGGTCAGAGGGCCTGGAAGAAGTTAAGGAGTGTTCATAGTATTTGAAGTCAGCAAGAGCATATCTGATACAAGAACATTTGGCTGAAGTACAGGCGTTGACTGTTTCACATTTTACGCTAAAACGAAAAAAATAAAAGATAGTAGACCGCCCGCCCGCCCCCCATCCATCCATCCATCCATCCATCCATCCATCCATCCATCCATCCATCCATCCATCCATCCATCCATCCATCCATCCATCCATCCATCCATCCATCCATCCATCCATCCATCCATCCATCCATCCATCCATCCATCCATCCATCCATCCTCTTAGCCCCATGTGTTATAATCAAATAAAAAAAGGACAGTGTGGTATCCTACTGTCTGATCACTAATGCCACACCTTGAAGTAAAGACTGACTTATGGCTCAATGCAGCAGAAATTAGAACGGGTCATTAGGCATAGACCGATTATTAGCCAGGCCGATTATTGGTGCTGATATTTGACGTTTTGACCTTTGGCATCATCTTAAAAAAAAAAAAAATCTTAGTAGATTACTAACTGCATTAATATTGATGAATTATTTATATAAAATCTATCAGTCTTTTTATAAGATTCATCTAACCTTGGGAACACTGCACTTTATTTTGCTCTATTTGAAATGAAAACAAATGAAATGTTCACATTTCTATTATTTTGTCACTTTGAACAACTTGGTTTACTGTATAAAAACTATAATGTAGAGTGGAATACTTTTGTTGTTTTATTTTATTGTATTATATAAAGAGATATTTGTTTAACATTCTTCTTTTCAAAGACATGGTGCAAGCTCCCTGATCTTTTTGTTAGAATTTTACAACGGATGTCTAAAATTTATTGGTTGAAGAAATAAATAAAAGTAAAATAATGTAAATTAGAAAAGTTGTTTCAATTAACACGTTGAAGATGTTTCCACAGAGTTGGATTTGGTTTTTGTTTTTATATCAATATTTTTTCTTTCAACTGAAAATACTGCCTCCAAATATCCATTATTGGCCCTTATAACTACTAATAATCAGTATCAGCTTCAAAAGAGCCAGATCTATCTCTACTGGCTATGATATTATTCTTAATTGATATATTATTGATATTTGATAGTTGATATATTATTGATATACGATAAAGTGGTAGAAGCTAAAAAATGTTCTTCATATCCATTAAGTAAGGCAAGTAGGTAGGGCTCTGCACTCACACTAGTCCTTATGACCGGCAGACTGCACACTCACTACTTGTGGCTCAATCGAGAGGAACGATCAAACAATTTATGGGGTAAGGTGGGTATTTTTGCTGATCAAACAACACATTTATACAAAGTACCATATAGTACATACAGGTGCTTGGATTTACTTCAGCACCCCCAACATGGCCGACAATTGCCTCTCGCTGACCTCGGGCCAAAAACTTGTACCTCTCAAATAGTCTCTTTGAGACCCCCAAAACAAAATGGTTTTCAACCATCAACATTGCATCACATCATCAAAGGAAGCAAGCCATTTTTCACAAAACTGTGATTAATACGTTTTTGGCCCAACGGCAGCGATATGCACCCCGGACCGGTCGCCGGCCACGGTGGGAGTCGAAGCTCGGAACCGTGAGACGGATGCGCTAAGAGCTAGGCACCAAGGGAAGGGCCCATAACATGACTGTCAAGTCAATTGCGCCTTACTCTAGTGTGGTCATTGAGTCAGACCTTTTCATCTCGTGTCTTTCCGTGGTAACTCACATGTTCATTCTGGAAAGGCATTCCTGTTTTAAATCAGCATTCTTTGGTAGTGCTTTGAGGAAAATAGCTTTGATTGGAGTTGCAGCGCTACTCCCGGGAGCTTGTCAAGCCCCGGGCTGCGCACAGGTGATGAGAGTAAAGTGGGCCTGTCCTGCGGGAATGTGAGGTCTGACGAGACACAGCTGCTCGAGTGTGAGAGGCAGCCCGGGTGGAGACGACAGCAACTGGTCCCCGTCGACATCCGACACCCTGCAGGATCTCGGTCTGCCGCTTGGAAAAACTGCAGTCGGTCATGGCAGCAGCGCTTCTCCTTACTGTTCTTCGAAAGCTCAACTCTTTCTTTTGTGATTGTGGCCACGGAGTATGCAGAAGTATCATGACTCAGTTTCGATTCGGGAAATGAGTAAAGCTGAAGCCTTGTGGTGATATCACTGACGTGTGGAGGTGGCTCTCATCCTCAGAGCCACAGACTCCCCAAACCCAATTTAAAAGCCACATTTTCTACAGACATAGATTGCTTTTGTAATGTGTTGTGCAACTAAAGTCTGAGGTGATACAAGTTGTGATACGTTTGTTGAGCCTGTTAATACTGATCATTTAAAAATGTATGTAAATGGACCGAGTGGGATTAAATCAAATGCTCTTTCAAACACATTTTCTGGACTCGTTTTGGCACATTGGATTAAGTCATAGTATGAAACAAAATGACATTTTTTTCTTAACCTCCAATCTCTTTTTTTTTTAAGTGATGGAAGATGGTATACTTATTTGAGGATTTATGATAAAACTTAGATTAGTAATGCAAATGTTAATTTCTCTATTTTGTTAGCTGAGAATGTTTGCACATGCATTAAAGCTTGTGAAATTGGAAGGTTCTTGTCTGCAGCCAAATTCCTTTTTAAATAGATATATTAGTGTTTGTGCATAATCTCCCTCTCATGCAGTTTTTTTCTTTAAAAATCGTTTGTTTTTTTTAAATAAATGTGTTTTGCAGTCAGGCAATTTTTTGGTTGTATTATTGAATGTTTAAATGTTCCTATCACATTCAAATGATCAGCAAGCTCTATAAAAGCCTAGTAACAATCATGACCATTTGAAGCAGGTGCGTATAAAGTGAGATATCAAAAACAGGTAGGACACAGCTCTCGATGAAATGCAGTTCCCTATCCCAGCCATAGCGTCTTCTGTAGCTCCATGTGCATCTAGGCTGACATGCACTGTTTACATTTGACAGCATGCTAGTGGAGAGAAAGGCGCTGTTTTACAAGAAGCACAATTAGAATTGCTTCGTAAGGGCGGCATCAGACAAGCAAAAACAATCCATTGCAAAGTTTATTCAATTGCTGGCGCAATTGAAAGATGTAGACCTCGCGCTGTTTTCCATATGACAAGAAAGCAGGCCAAAGGAAGGCATTAGTAGGCAAAAGTAGGAACTTATGCACATAATGATCCACTCAATGGTGTTAGCTAATGGGGAAAGATGAATCAAATCTGTAATGTAAACAATTCTCAACAGCTGTTTGCCACATGTTGTCTTATTCACCTCAAGCTACACCGTGCGCTTGTCTCATTTCTTAAGCTTCTCTCCCACTGAGGGGCAAACTTTTGTGGGTGTTGACGAAAGTAGCGAATGCGCGTTCAAATCAGTTAGTCGGTGTTTGTTCAAGGTTGCAAACATTCGCCAAACCGCACAGGTGAATATCTGATCAACATTTGGTACGTTGAACAAACTGTGACGAGAACAACTTCACCGGCACTTGAAAACATTCGGCCCTCAATGGGATAGGGCAGGGGTAGGCTTTCCTGTCCTAGAGAGGACAGGAATGCATCCTGCATGCATTCAATGTCAGCCTTCCATAACACACCTGATTCAAATGATCAGGATGGTTATCAGCCTTCTGCAGCGCTTGCTGATGAGCTGAGACATGAAAAACATGCAGGTTTGCGGCTCTCTAGGAACGGGGGTGCCTACCCCTTGGATAGGAGCTTAACCAGACTACTTCTGGTGGTGTGACTTGACAATTACAGCATCCGAAAGTTCGCAAACATAGCAACAAGGGAAAAAAATGCCACTCCCCTAATCACTGCTAGAATTCCCTCAAATCCCCAAGTATTTTATCAGTTTTCATTGTAGAGGCGACAATGTAACATGTAACTCATCAAAATGAAATTTGTATGAAGTAAATTCTGCTTCAAGGCCCAATAGCCGAGCCCTGCTTCCCACTGATCCACCGACATTCCTTTTATGTACTGCTTTTAAATCGCAGCTTGATTTTGAAGTCATGCATTGTGAGCTCACATGATGGGGATGTCCCCAAAAGACTAGTGGTGGCATTATGCAATTGTTTAGGGAAAGCTATTGGCATGCACATGAAGTCATTATAAGAGGAACCTGCTTGTGTTGTGCGGAACAAAGCCCCCTTCTCTTCAGTGGGTCATTATATGAGTGAGGCTTTGGCCTCAGCAGCTCAACGTCCCGGCATTTTGCATTTCCCATCATTAACTCACTGGTGCTAACAGTGGCTGGACTGAGATGCAGAGAAATGCTTTGTTTTGCTCTCGACAATCTTGCTTCTGTGAAACGAGTTGAAATTGTCTTTTCTAATTAATTCTTAAAATAGATTCCCATCAGGCAATTTTTATCTACATTAGCTGGAAACTCAACCTCAATGCATTATATTAATTAGTGTTGTCAATGCCAAATAATTAGAAATAACATTAAAACTTGCTCAAGTGTGGGAAGTTCAGAAGTTTAGTTTTACAAAATGGGAAGTTCAGAAGTTTATTTTTACAAACAGCTTTGCTATTCCTCACTCCATTTGTGTGTGTGTGTGTGTTTTTTTTTTTTGCTCTCATCTGTAGCTATAGTCACAGCTGGGGGCTTTGCATTCATGTGGAAGGCTAAATTAGAGCACTATGATAAGCAAGCTCTTTCTTACTAAGAATGCCTATCTTCTCTTACTTTATCAAAGGTGTCATCAGGTCAAGTTAAATTTATCAGTCATCAAACCAATAATTCTCACATGCTTTTCCATTTTCATGTCTTCTTTCTGCTCTTGAAATGACCCTTACACCCACATCAGGAACCTATCAGGTTATGCCAAACACAATGACAGTAAATCAGTGTCTATATCAGAGTCTGAATGAGCTGTTTTCAAACCAACCCACAGCAAACGAAGCGCAAGAAACCTAACGTGCATACAAATGGTCTAATGAGCATAAAGAAAGCAATAATTTGGAGATTGAAAATATTAACGTGTTTAAAACAAAAATGCTTTATCAATCACTTATTTGATACCCTTGCTTTGGAGAGAAATAAAGTTTTGTCTTTTATGTTGATTGAATAGCTCAAGTTATTATATTTGAACCTCGTAATTGTCGGGATCATTGAAACATGTAGCACATTTGTAGACTGCCATTCTTGAAATACCATTTCTTCACAGAGGCTGACTAAATAAGGGCCTGTAGACGTTGATGAACGCTACAAACTAAAGTTGTACGTTTGCCGAATTTTTCGGAGCGTATTGTGACACAGCAGTGACAATGGGTAGCGGCCTGTAGCCTTATGGTACAGCCGGGACAGGGCCCATAGCTAATCCTCAGGTATGTGCGCTTGTGTAATGCTACACAATAAGATCTATCTTCACGGGCAGTTCTGCCGCTCAGCTGTGAAAGCACATCACTCTGAGCCAAAAAGTGTGACTTTTCCCATTTTGAAACCAATGCAACACCTTCCATTGGTTTACAGGTCAGGATAATCCAGAGGATAGTCAGAGTTTAGTCTGAGCTGCAACTCTTATCCGTGTGAGTAGTTCTGCCAGTTTACAGTAGTCTGGGCACTGTCAGAAGGAGGCAAGAGGGGAGGAAAAGCACAGATAGTTGTAGCTGACAACAAACAGGCTGCGATAAGGTTGATTTCAAGTGCAGCCAGCAATGGGCTCTGCTTGCTGGAATGCTTCTCTTGCTTAATCTAACTATCAGTGTAGTACATGTCTGGATGATACAGGCTTCCTAAAGCTTATTCTTAAATCCCAATAATAAATGTCACGTATAGTTGAGGTTGAGCAAGAGGTATATTGCAAAAAAAAACTTTGCTGACAATTTCATCATAATGTCTATATTCAGTATTCATAGCTCAGATCTCACACCAAGAATGAAGACTAAGCTTTCCGATAAGGCCCATTCAACCCCCGGCATGCCACAATGTCCAGACCCTGGTGCTGTACTTTAGGTGCCACCTGCTCTTTTCCTAATTACCCACTAGTTCTTTTAACTGCAGCCATTCATTCCAGTTTCTCGATGGACTTGTTGAACGATTGAAGTCAGACACCCTGGCGATGAGTAAGGGCTGAATTGGCTCCAGGAAGTCCTATACTCAACCTGAAGGATTCCACTTAACAGCTTAGCAAATATTTGGTCCCTCGTCAAATTGGGCCCCTTTTGACATTTGAATGTCCAGTTGAGTATTTCCTATAACAAAGTTGACTGTGTTACAGTTTTGGGGTAGAAAGGCTGGTTTTGGATTGGTCCTTTGGGAATGTTTTATCGCAGTTTAGTTCCTGACAACTTTGTTTTGTGTCTTGCTGGATAAAGTACTGTAGCATACATATCATTTGTTTTCTTAGTTTGTATTTATGATGTCCATTCATAAGCTGTTTCCTGTGCTCCCTTCTACAAGGAGTGACAGCCAGCATGCTTTGAATCGGGGCTGCAACGATAACATCTTAATCGTTTTATTATTTTGTTGAACCAATTAAGATGATTTTAAAAAGCATGTTTTAATTTGCATGCGTTTCCCCATCCTAAAACATAACTTTATTTCAAATGTACTTGACATAAATATTTGAGCCAGTTACCTGGGCCAGTAGCCTGAGAAACGGCAATAGGAAATGGATGGATGGAAGGATCCAAATGATTCATTAATTATAAATTCATGATTGATTACGGTCGATAAATCTATAAAAAAACAATACTTTGAATTATACCTGCAAAAACATATTTACTTTGTGTAATCTAGCAACTGTGTACGTTCCTGCCCCGTTGCATGAAATATCGCCGAGCCAAGGTACGCTATACCATCCCGGTTTACAAAAAAAAAAACGGGGGCAAAAAAAAGTCACCAGTGCCTTGACCGAAAGCAACGCAGTCTTTTTGCGTTTTACAAACTTAACTCATGAAAGCCACACGGCCGCAAATGTGAATGCAATGTTCTCTTCACTGCCCACGAAGAGGAGTTTCATTGTCACGGTTCTGGTGATTGTGTAAGCGTTAAAAGTGGCTTTTCGCAATCGTGGGTCCCAATCACGTTTAAGCAGCGATTAATATTTATGTTGCCTTCCTGCCAAAGAGATCAACAATGACAGGAACAGTGTTTATTCCCGACTTTTTATTCCTTCCTTTTTCCCTCCTCATGCTGCAAAAACGGCCTTTATTAGGCACACGTATTTTTAAGTCCTAATTAGTCAGGAATTTCAGAATTTTCAGGATTTTAGAGAAATTTAGGGGTATGTTAGAATTTAAGCAATGGCTGTTACAGACACTTTTGGGCGTTTTGCCTATTTAGACTATTTGCCTATTTATCAGCCAAAAGCGGAAAGAATAAGGAACAAAGGCTATGGAAGATGGACAAATTAAAACGAGGTCTTAAATCTCCACAGGCTCTGTACAGAAATACAAATCACCAAACAAGGCTGCTGTTAAGGCCGGTTTTACTGTGGCAGAAGAGGTGGCTGAATTCACCCGGCCTTTTTCAGAGGGAGATTTGATCAAAAATGTATGCTTAGTTTGTGACACTGTTTTCCCAGAGAAAAGGCAACGCTTTTTAAACGTGAACCTGTGCAGAAACATGGTTGCTAAGTGTGTCCATCAATCTAAAAGAGCAGCTTGTGATAAAGGGAAAAGCTTTCATTGCATATTCTCTGGCTGTGCATTAGAGCATGACCCTTCTGACCCTACCCTGTTGTCAATTTCCATCCGTGGAGCCAGAGACCGACAATGAAGTTTTTAGTGTTACGTCTTACAGTGTTACGTCTTATGCGTGGATCAGCTAAAGGACAGGATCTGTATGGAGGTGTGAAGAACCCAACTCGGGGTCTACTGGGTGTGTAGAAGCAAAGGATCAGCCAAAGGGGATTCTGTCAGGTAGCTCATATGGACAGTATTTGACTATTCCTGTAAAAAAATTATACCCTGAAGTTAAAGTCAGAGTTTTCCCCTAGATTTGAATAAACTAATGTCAATTTATTTTCAATTATGTTTTAAAAATACTTCTCTTGAGTGACACATAGAAAATTGCTCTTAATGAATTTCTTTGAAGAAAAATTGAACCGACTACATTTCCCTGACAAAATGCACTGATGGTACCTTGAATAAAATCACCTCATTCTTGTTATAGGATTTGTACATTAAGGGAAGTTTGTCTTTTGTGCCTGTTGAAAATGAAACATTTCTGACATAAAAACATATTGCTTTGTTCATCTGAACCAATCTTATAGTAATACTGTATGTTTGCTAGGATTCCAGTAGGTTCATATAGGTTCACTAGACTATGCGTGGTCTTTTTAATTTTTTTTAATGAACGTTTCATCAGTCTGGCCTCGGCTTGTAGTTTTTGTTTTTTTTTTTTGTTAAGTTTGACACCCCCGCCTTAGATGCAGCGAGTTGGAATTAAGTGGACATGTGAAACATCCCATATTCTATGACGTAAGGCTCAATCAAACATGAACCTGAAGGGACAACTCATTTAATATTACAAAAATTTTAACTTGTAGTTTGATCACACTTCAACAAATCTTCAAGCAAAATAATGTTATATTGACATGATCTTTCCTCGGTATTCTGCTGAAAATCTTTGCCATGTTCTTGGAAGTCTACAGCACACTCTGCTTCCTCATCAAACAGCAGCTATTGCTGTTTGTCTGACGACCGCAGCTTAGACTGCAGGATCGAGCTCAGATTTCAAAAAGACTGCAGTCTGCTGCAGGCAGATAGACAACCTTTGGGCCCCCTTCCTCAGAAGAAGCAGTGAGAGCCTTGGTAACGTTTCCCTGTAATTACAGGTCATGTTTTTTTTTTTTTCTAATCCCCTAAACAGATGTGCTCCAAATTATATTTGTTGAACATTCAGACCCCATGTTCAGCATTGCCGATCTGCCATTACTATAAAACAGGTGTGGGTCAACTCGAGACCGTAAAGGATTCAACTGTCCTATGACCTCTTCTCACTTCAGGGAATGCTAACATTCCTACTAACAGACAGCTTTGGCTCAAGTCGAAATAAAAATGTCAAAGGATATGTAGGTATTTGAACGCATCGGATCTCACCATCTAAATTGATTTCATATGATGGTTAACATTTTCACGACACTGCATTTTAGGTTATTTTTAGCTGTTGTTTGGTGTCATTAGGTGCATAAGTCTGATATACAATATAAGCTATGTTTCCCAAAAATGGTTGCTATTGCCCCCCCCCCCCCCCCACACACACACACACACACACACACATAGTTCTGAATCCTTAAAAAGGAGGAAAAAAAAGGCCTTGTCACTTTTGTCCGCAAGCATTCATGTGGTTGTCTTTTAGGCTGTGAAGATGTAAAGACATGTAGTTACTTCACTTGGCATTTGAGTAGGATTCTTTTTCAAGCTGCAACGTATGGGTGCTGATAATGCTGCCAAAGTGTGTTCCATGCCTCATTCACTGGAGTCCTCAGTTCTATTTAGATAGTGGCTTTTACTCATACCTAAAGTAGTATTTTACCTTCCAGCCATGTTAGTATAGATATCTGGAGACCTTTAATGCTAAATCCTTTGTTGATCAAGTGACTTCCCTCCGCCAACTCATTTTTATTGTGGGGTGGAGTACTTTTCCAGCTTCGCTGGCCAATTGCTGCAGCGTCATATTGATATTTCCAGAGCTAAAATGGAGGCTGAATGGAAAACATTATCCACGCTCCAAAACAATAAAAGTAAATGTGAGGGTAGTCCAAGAGCAAGTCTTGTTTTAGACATTACATCAATGTTCTTAAAATGTTGCACCCACTAGCAAGTCAAAAATCCACTTCTGCGAGAAGATCTTTGTACATTTTATATATATTATTTTAATCTTATGAAAGCAACAACTCCACTTGCACTGATGGCCAAGCTTCTTGTTATTCAACATGAAGTGAAAATGCTTCACTTCACTGAAGGCACTTACCAGAGTAATATAGCAATCTAATGTATGACATTCTGAGAATTCTCCATTGATACCCTTGCGACACTGAGTATGTAATAAAGGACCGTGTACAAAATAGTGTTACAAACATGTTTACGATATTTAAATTTAAATTTACCCGACTTGGTTGACTTTTTCTCAGCTCTAGATATTTCAAGACTCTTAAGAGGAAAATTCTTCTATTAAAAATTTTGGTAACAATACTTGAAGGTAAATATCTGGGTTTCGCGAACAAGATTTGAATAGCAACGTTGAACGTTTTAAATGCATGAAAGCCTTGAGGTCAGAATTGCACAAAACATTGACAAAAAACATTTTTAAATTTTCTGTCAGTTTAAAAATTTAAAGTCATGTTTCGATGAATGTAAAGGGTATACCTGCAAGTCTGGATCATGCTCTCATCATTATTAGGAATGTGTTATGTCGGCATTTTAGATTTAAGTGTCATCATCGAATCCTGGGTGCCCTCATTTAGGACTGCACACCTGTGTTTGGATCACACAGTGGACGCTTTCTTTCAAACCCAAATTGGTTTTGAAGCGAGAACAGCAGTAAAGAAGACGCCACATTCTGTCACGTTCTTCAGCAGCTGTATCAGGAACCAGTTGGCCGGAATAGTTTCCCAGCTCTACTGCCAGACAACATTACCAGTCTATTGTCAAGGCACCAAACCCGACATGTGGCATTGGCTAAAACCCATAGCTGTTGCTTCGTGAGAATGTTTGAACACTTTTCTGCTGCCGTAATACTGGCTTTGTTTTGCTTCCACATGATACATGTTTGCTTCTATTAATGTAATCATCTCAATAGTGAAAGTCTGCAAACAATGCATTGATTAATACGGTAAATATTTAGACTTCAATTACATGATATGCCGAAGACCTCGAAGCTGTATTTCCTGTCTCACCCTATTATTTCTGTCATTTTCCTGGGAGTGGACACAGAAGTGGAGGTTACTGACTCCCAACAGAGGAGTCGTGTAGTTTACAGCAGTCTAGTTTCAAATGCCCTTTCCTCCAAGTTTTCACTAGCATGCACTTGGAATTTTAATTGGACACATCGGATTATATGTTTTCCCTCGAGCACAACACAAGTGATGGCCGTATCAATTCCATGGTACCGATGTATCGCTACTCTCACGAGTATCAGTGTGGTATCTGCTTAGCCTGTTTACGCATTAGGCAAAAATCTATTCTCTCTCGACCAGGTGACTGAGGGAAGGAGGTGATCTAGCACCCATGGAAAGTTTAAATCTTTACTATATTTTTAAAACAAAATAACAAGATCTAATAACCAAAGAGTCACAAAAGATACCAGTCATAAATACAAAAAACACAGTGTGCGCTGCTTCACTATGACCGTTTGGAAAAGGGTTATGCAGAGTGCCACACTCTAGGTGTCTCGGAACACACACTGTCCTCGCTGACTGCCGAAAAAGAAGAAAGCAAAATGCAAGTGCTGTGGCCTGACTGGGGATATGAACACATTTTGCAAATTGTTTGTGAAAGCAAAGAAAAGATACTCACTGATTCTCAGAATACTTGCAGTCTTAAATGGAAAGCGAATGTGCCACCTGTACAATTCTTTTGGATTGTAAAATTTAAAAACATGTATTTCTGATTTTAAGGTTGATAAATTAAGTATTCTTTATTTGCTTTGCTGTTAGCACGTCTGTTTTGCTGAATTGTTTGATTAGTATTTAATTCGTTTTTTAGTAACTGTAATAGTTACACGTCTCATTTAATTGTTTTCAATGTAACATTGGTTTATCTAAGGTTCAAGTGAACTTTTGCATCTTTACTCTTTCACAAATATTTAATATGAAACAATATGTAACAAGCCATGTAATTTGTTGTCACTATGTTACGAATGAAATATTAAAGTTTTAAAATGGTCAGTTATTATCACGTGTTTTATCTGGGTAAAACAAAACTAAGTATTAATATTTGCATACAAAAATTGACCAAAAAAAAAATATTAAAGCAAATTGTCTGATCTCGCGCCTCACTGCACAACAACTGTTATGATGTTTCTTGAGATTCCATGAGTATAGAATTTAATGGTTATTCCTGAGCGCACACACTTTTTTTTTTTTTTTTTTTTTTTGCTGTTTTTGGCCTTTATCTGATACCATGAAATCTTCAGTGTTTTCAGGACTTTCTAATTGACCTTGAATTGAAGAATGTCTCTTGGTTAATAATATCAATTTGATTCAGCCAATTGCAACAGTTTATTTGTCTGTTACAATTGTATCAAATATACAAGAATAATCCAAATCTACTCACTCCGCTTCTGTCAAATTGGCCAATCACTTTTAATTTGTACCAGTTCACTTTTTTGTACAAAAAAATGTGGTTGGATTTGTGAAAATGTGGTAAGCGCAACGAGGCCCTTTTGCTGTAATGGGGGGTGGTGGGGCCTGACCTCCACTGCTTCAAGTTCACCCGGACTCATTCTTCTGCATTGCTTCATCAAAGTGGAAAATCAAGCTAAACTGGATTTAACACCAGTAAAGAGAGCTGTAATCTAGCCTCACAATGAGAGCAGCCTTTCATTTTACACTTTTATGATTTGCAACACAGTCTAGTTTGTCTTTGCTGGCTTCCACTGATTTATACACGAGTTGTGCTGTGGCCAAGCAATGCATGCACAAACATGACCTTTTGAGGTGCACTATGGAAATGATCTGGAGCTGTAATCTCACAACACACCACCGAGGTTGCATTTCTATTTTTTTCACTAAATATAACATATATAAAAGCTGAGGCACTGAATACAACATTGGCTTCCTGCCCTGACAGTTTTTCATTTACCCAAACGAATGCCATTCATCTGACGTTAAATACAGGGAGAAGTTGCTTCTCTGCCCTGTCCTCATGTTACACTCAATTTAACATGTAGTGTGGGAAAGAATCAAACATTGAAAACCAATATGGTGTCTTAACTGGTGCAGACTGATTTCAAGAAAGTAGCATAAAATACATTCTGACCAAATTCAGATTAAATTGCTACAATAACACACTGAGGTGGTTCCTCTCATACACTTAACCACCCAGAGTGAGCATCTGCTTTTTCGATCACAATTTGAATCGCTCGATCGTCTTTGCATCCCCCAACCCCCCAATCGAGTCTCTAGAATTTACCTAGGGAAAGCGCAAGTGGTAGTAACTCTTTAGTTGCCAAGGTCACGGCTTCTGGGAACAGCAGTGTTGCCTTCAGGCTGAAGGTGAGCTATATCTGAGAGACTGTAGAGTTATGTTACACAGTGAAACATTTGACGCAGTGTGTGTGTTGCGTGTGCCGTGTTGCTACACATCCTTATCGAATTAATCAGCTGACCTTGTAAACTTTTGGTGCTCCAGATGGTCAACTGTACAATCGTGGACGTCCGACTGGAATGCACTGCCCTCAAAGTGCGCTGAATAGGCCAACACAGATTTTAGAGTGATCTAAAGATTTTAATTGTCTTTACGACCTATCCGTGAACATCTTTGTGACAACACAAAGACAATAAAGTATTCATTTCAGATGGGTTCTAAACCACAAATTAGCTCAGAAAAAAAAAAAAAAGGGTTTGTGTTAAGTGCCGTGGATGACCCTCAAGGAGATGTTTGTGGCCAAGGCCCATTTCATCCACCCACTGCACAGTCCTGCTTGTGGAATGTGGATGCATTGCAAAACTCTAAACGTGGAGATGCAGCAATAGGTAAGATTCAGCTGCTGAAGATTGGATAAATATATCTTTGGAAATCAAACTAAACCTCTTTCTGCATTCTGAAAATTATGATTCCTAATTGGAGTCACTCTGTAGATGCTTTGTGGTAACTCTTAGCGTTAACATACTGCCCTGTGATCCATTTCACCACACACTCTATTTGTGTACATTTTATTTTAGTCCTTGCAGTACATCTACCATATGTCAAATCAAAGCCTATTCTCTATAAACGACACAGCTTGTGAGTTTACAGTTGTTTTTATGACATGTTGGACCGTTTGTGTTTTATGCCCCAAGTACACATTCCCTTGCTTGTGCAGTGAGGGGGTTGGGTGTGTTATTGAAGGGGGTTTTAACAATGACAATGCGTATGCTGCATAACACGATGGCTATCCTTGCTGTCTCTGCTTTAGGTCTGTGGTGTAACGTGTGGCCATATTTAGCATCTTCCTTACAAACATGCCAGTAGGACCCACAAAAGAAAGTTAAAGGCACACTTATTTCATAAGAACCTAAGGCATACAGCCCATGGTGCAAAAATATTTGAAAGGAGCCTTATCTGGTATTTGCAAAATCAAATCAAATTTTAAAGCATCAGAAAACTTAATTTGACTTAATCTAATTTTTATGTATTTTTCTAGCAGCTGCTCAGAGTACCACCTCCACGAGAACCAACAGTATTTTGTCACACTGATCTTTGTAATGAAAATGCATAATACATGTTCATATCATAGTTTTTTTTTCTCCTCCAACATCAAACCGAATTCCTAACTTCAGAAAGGCATACAGTAAAAATGTTCTCTACTTGCGGTATGACATCATGGCTTTCATAAAATAGACGGCGGTCATGCCGGAGGCAAGTATGGTGCTGCGTGTCTTGAGAAATGTTTCTTTGAAAATTTTTTTAGATCAGATAACTGGAGTTTGACTCCCAACGACTATCTACTCAATCAGTGTAACCAGATCTGTTCAGTCTTTGGAAGGAAAGCGCCAACTAGAAACCACTTTAGCATTCCTCCGTCAAAGCAGCTTTTGCATCATCACTTCCTCCAGTTTACATACCTGGAGTTTTTTACAGTCAACAATTGCTGTTGCAATTTTGCTCTTTTCTGTCACACTCCTGACAAAATGTGCGGCGCCAAGTACAGTGTGATATTACATTTGTAGTTTTTGCTTTACAGTGTGCCCCCGGGTTACGAACTTAATCCGTTCAGCGGCTACGCTCGTAACTCGAACTGCTCGTATGACGGGCAATCCAAACCTATGTTAATTAGTGAATGCGTGCAACGCGTGCAAAAACCTTCGGTAAAAACATCACGACTTTATACACATATTAAAAATGAGTAACATAATGTACTGTACAGTTAAATTAAATAACATATACAAAGGAAAAATGACATTTACCTTTGGAGCGACGTGACTTTAGCTGGGTGGAGGCGGAGGGGAGCAGAGACCAACCCGCAAAGTTAACACAGTTACGTTGATATGCTATTGCTCTTACAATGTCACAGTCACGGTGTCAGTCACGGAGATGCTAAAACATATCACCGGCGATTTCCTTCTCTTTAATCCATAATAGAAGAAGCCTCTCCATTTTGTTGTCGAGCGAGGTCCATCCACCGGCAAGGAAAGTCTTGGCCTTAGAAGATTGCCGAGCGGTTCCGTCCATAGTCACGAGCAAGGTTAACTATGCGTGTGCCTCCCTCTTTTTTTTTATTATCTCCTGCTTCGTTTCTATTGTCATCATCTTCTTACTTCTTCCTTTACCGCTACTAGCAATTTTAGAAGCTATGTCTAACAGATAAAGTTTGCAAAGTCTTCACAACATTCTTTCCTTCCGTTTCACTCATTTTCTCTCCTTCCTTCCATCCCGACCAGCTGTGCCATCAAGCTAGATAAAGGCATTCGGCCAATAGCATATTGGCATTTCTGTGATTGACGTGACGCCGGCCAATAGCATCTCCGTGAGTGAGACCGGGTGACCTTAATCGACCAATAGCTTATTGGCATCTCCGTGACTGACTCCGTGACTGATACCGTGACTGAGACGGTGACTGTGAAGTTGTAAGAGCAATAGCGTTCACGTTACTGTCACAAGCGTCAAACTGCTGATTTTGTTGACGCAGCTAAGCGAAAATATATTTGCATACACAATGGCCGTCAGGTCGGATTGTTCGTAAGACGAAAGGTTTGCTCGTAAGTGGGGGACAAAAATCTCCGTGGTCCACGCTCGTAAGTCGAAATGTTCGTACAACAGGGTGTTCGTAAATCGGGGGCCGACTGTACTATGATTTGTGCTCATCTTGAACTAATAAAGTGGGTTAGGGTTGACTTAGTTGACTTAGTATTGACATGTCCTTCAAATTTAGGCATTCAACGATATAAGTATATTTGAAGTATATTTGGTATTCAGATATCGATAACAATTTGGGTCAAAAGGACAATTATGAACACAAAGTAGACAAAGTAGAAGACAAAGTAAGACATTTCTGCTTAATTATGAAAGACCAACTGTTTTACATTTTTGATGAGCAACATTTTTGTGCTTAGCAGTATACTGCTCCCTCTCCAAAATTCTCTTCATACATTTTAGTTTATGGGATGAATTTGCCAAAAAGTGCAGTTGATTCAGCATTTTTCATTAGTGCCGCTAGCAAGTGGCTAATTTCATGCTAGATGCAGCTATAACTGTGTCCGAGAGTCCGAGCCCGGGTAAACATGTATGTAAATGTAAGCATAATTAAGTTGATTCTTAGAACCCTGGATTGACGACTGAATGTGGTTTCAGAACAACGGTGTTTGTATTAATAGTCGAGACTAGTTGAGCTGTTACGCCACAACACGCTGCCGGCAACAACTTCAAGATAAAACCATGCCAACCAAGGCAATGCTGTCTAGATTTTATGTCAAGCAAAAGTTTATTTTCAAGTTGAACTTCTCACTGCGTTTTCAGCGTGTTTTAATTTCATGTAGAACATTAACAGCGGTTGCTGCGATTTAGCTTGACATTTGTTCTGACGTGTACACTAATAAGTGGGTATCTCATGCAAGAAAAAACTTTTTGTTTTCGTCTTTGCACCAAGATAGTGGAATTACTCGACTCGTTCTACCCGGGTTTAAATTGTGGTAATCTGAAAACAAGTTGGGAAGGGCAAAGATGTAAAACTCTGGTATTTTTAGCGCAATAGCAGTATAGCAACACTGTGATTCTTGTGGAATTTTTTGGTGCCAGTTCCTTGGCTCTGAGTCAAAATTTGTAAGTCACACTGGTAAATTTCATGTTTTCAAAAACATTTTCCGACTATGTCAGTCCACGCGTGGCTGTTATTACAGATAATTGACCAATATAAAATAGTACAAAGTATTAAAACTCCTGAAAAGTGATTATTTTGGTATCAGGTTTTGGCCCAATGCCAAAGCTCATCCTAAATAAATAACGATGATCAGGAAATGTCACGATCAGAAGTTTGAATTACACAGCTGTAGGAGCTTTTGCTGTTCTTAGTTTGACACGGGTCCAAGTTGAGTGATCGGCAGTACCTTGCCATTGCGTGGCTTAAAAACAGGATGTTGACTAATGATTTCTACCATAACATTTACGTCTAATCTACCACACTTGCGATAATAGAGCGATTTGCAATCCCTCACAAAAGTGGCAGCGTGCAATTAAGAGGTGTGTGGTGTCTTGCTAAAAACATGATTGTCCTTTTGTAATGGTTAACACAGAAGCTGCCAGGATGGCCTCAGCCCAAATCCCCCCATCTTTTAAGCAGCAGGCTGACCATCTGTTTCAGGCGTGCACATACATGCTCATGCAGATAAACACATTGACGTGTGCATGCCCTTCAGGTCATATTTGTATGGATTCAGCCTTGCGGTTGTAGACGGATTGACTTCTCTATGTCTGCAAGGCCAGAGGATACCGCTCAGGTGTTTTTTGTTGTTGTTAAGTCCAAACCGTTTCAAAGTTAGTAAGGTGACATGCATGAGGTCAGATTCAGGACAACAGGAAAGGAGCGGACAAAGGTGCAGCATTTTATTGGCCACAGCAATGGTACTTTGAGTGACCCTGATCCATTTCCTGTTTTCATTTTTTTTCCCTCCTGAGTTTGGGTAATAATAATGGAAAGCAAGTTACAAATTCTGATAAGAGATCTCACTTCTGTTGATGTCAGTTGTATGTTTTAGGAATTGGCTGACATTTAACCAGCAACTACTCATTTTAATTCACGTCTTTTAAAAGGCACTATCCAGAGTGTTAGTGTCTGAATTCAATGGTAAGGTCATTGTTGTGTGTAGAAATATACTGTACATTAATTCTCTCCACTGGTGAGCTTGAACCTATCCTATTTGACTTGTACAAAAGGCGGGGTACACCCATGATTTTTCACCATCCAAGTACAGCTAAAGTGAACGTTTATAAACTGAAATGACTGAAAGAAAGGCAGTAATTTTTTCATGTAGCTTCTTTGATTACATTGATCGACTCACATGGCATGATTGACTCACATGGGAAACGTTTGTGCAAATAAAGCAATGCACAGCAGCATATTTGTACGTCTCATGGCTGCTTGCGCATGTCCTCTCTGCTGCGTACTAAAGAGAAACTTGTGAATGGCGTGATTGTATGCTTACTAAAGAGGATGGCAGCTGCTGGTCTTGGTGTTTGTGGGAGCTTACGTATGTGTGCGCTTGGGAGTAAGGATGTGTGTTAATGATAATCCTGTAGATCCCGGGGACTTGTCCTTTATCCTCTCTAAGTGTCCATGTTGTGCTCGGGCCGAATAATTTGGCCACATTACATAACCGCATGCGCAATCGTTTTTGTCATAATCCATCAAATTTCAGAATGCCCCAGCTTCAGTATGGTATGATCGCAGTTCATTCCAAATTATTTCCTGCCACTGATTTATATTTTTGTATGTAAGCTGGTGGTTGATTCTGTGTCAATTTATCAAAAACTTCCAACCTGACCATCACAAAAAAAAATATATATATCTAGCACAAAGATACACTTGTCAGGTGGGTGTGGGGGTGCTTGAGTCGTCCCCCGCCTCTCGCCGCTGCCTCCCCACCCACTTCGTCAATAATTGCGATTTGGCTATCAGGTTGCACTCTCCTCACTTTTTGCCAGGCTTAGCAAGAAGAGTTTTTCGCTTTTGGCAGTCCTGCGCCCACCACCAGGCTACATATGCCCCACCCCATTACCGTCGACAATGTTTTGGTTAATACTCTGTAGAAATAAAATTATTACTAATCTTTTTTTTTTTTTCCCACAACTATGTTTATGAGTAGGCTTGGACATGCAGTACCAAATTTGAAGAATTCGCGCTTCATGAAGAAGTAATATTGAACCTTGTGCCTGTTAGAACAAGTTGCTAAAGTTGTGCAAAGATGTGTTTACCTTTTTTGGGGTCAATATTTGACATCAATATTTTAATAAATTAATCCTTCAATAGAAAAGATATTTTGAAGAATGTTTAAGCTGACACTAGAGATAGAGGCAGAATTGATGGATGTCTTTTGTCTGCAAAACTGTTCACTGCTCAAATTTGTGGTTTAATTTTGACGAGACATGTTTTGGGAGAAGTTTAATTGCCTTCCATACTCGGTTATACAGTACTTGAGCTATACCCCTGACAGTCAATATTAGGCAGATATTGTAGTACCACATATATAGAAAATATGAAGTCTACGGGTGAGACTGTTTTCCAAATATTTAAAAATGTCTTTTCAGGGTGTGACGCCAAAAACCACAAGTATTTTTTATTCAATGAGTTTTCATGAGCAAACTATTGGCAGTAGAGACCTAATTTATATATAAATATATAAATGTGCGCGTGCGTGTGTGTGTGAGACCCATTTGATGAGTAGCATTATGAAATGAATTCATCCCATGTTCTTCTGTCTTGCTTGTCTTATCTTGCCAGTGGTGATGACTTGAAGTCGGTGGCCTCCGCAGCCCAGTGAAGGACATGCCCGACAGCTGCTAATGGGAACTTCTCCTCCGTCATGAGTGGTCGCGATGGCGTTGGCGGCATGGGCACTTTGGGACGCCGGCAGCGCCCTGAGAACTCTGAGTTCACCGTGCGCGTCTACCCAGGCACCCTGGCCGAGGGCACAATCTACTGCCCGATCAGTGCTCAAAAGACTACCACAGCTGCCAAGACCATCGAGCTCGTCATCGAGCGACTCAAACTGGACAGTGAAAAGTGTTATGTTCTGGCAGAGGTGAAAGAGTTCGGTGGAGAAGAATGGATTCTCAACCCCAACGATTGCCCTGTGCAAAGAATGATGCTGTGGCCCCGTGTGGCCCTGGAGCATCGCACGCTATCTGGAGGCGAAGATTACCGCTTCCTTCTACGTCTGAAGAACCTGGATGGTTCAATTCACTATGAGGGCAGCCTTCAAATGTGGCTGCAGGTCACAGAAGAGCGCAGGCGCATGGTGGAACGGGGACTCTTGCCACAGCCGGAATCTCATGGCGACCACGCCGACTTATGTCGTCTTCCGGAGCTCAATGAGCGCTCGCTGCTGGACAACCTGCGTTCACGTTTCCGCCAGGAGAAGATTTACACCTACGTTGGGAGTATCCTCATTGTTATCAACCCCTTCAAGTTCCTGCCCATATACAATCCCAAATATGTGAAGATGTATGATAATCACTCTCTGGGGGATTTAGAGCCTCACATCTATGCAGTGGCTGATGTTGCTTACCACGCAATGCTGCAGAGACAGAGGAATCAGTGCATTGTCATATCTGGGGAAAGTGGCTCTGGCAAGACACAAAGTACAAACTTTCTTATTCATCATCTTACTGCGCTCAGCCAGAAAGGTTTTGCCAGTGGAGTGGAACAGATCATCTTGGGGGCAGGTCCAGTGTTGGAGGTAAGTAGCAGCGGTGGGGGGGAAGAGCATTCGAGTGCTTATTTTACTAATAGACACATCATAGGCCATTCAATTACTTGAAACATATTACTCTGATCGCCATACCTGACTTAAATCTCAAAAACATTGGCAAGTGTTCTTGGGAGTCTTGGCTTTGTTATGAGAATCAGTTGTTAGGCAGTTGCTATGGTTACGTATTTTTCTTCACCCTTGTCATTATTGTTATGTATTTAACACCTTTGTCATGTAAGGTCCTATATTGTTGGGACTGGTTGAGACTGGCTGGATCCTTGGCGTCGTCAGTCTCTTTGCTCATTGCTCAGTTATGTAATCTCACAGGGTAGGCATGGCATGATGCCATTCAGCACTGAAGTTTGAGTCGCACAGTGACACATGCTCAAAACGTCATGCCGTTCTAGTTTCATTTTGTGTGGAGATTCTGAGTCTAGTTATCCATAGTTTCCCGTTTTCTCAGGTTAGTCCTAGTTTCCGGCGCTTGTTGTTGTGTTCAGTTTTTGTGACCACTTCTTCGCTTCTGTGTCCTGTCTGCTTCTGTGTCCAAATCTTTCTCTTAACATGACAGGTGTGGCCTTTCTATTTCTAACTACATCTTTTGTCTTTCTGTTGAGCTGCTGGATAAAACATGATCAGTGACATCATAACAATATGACACTTTAAAATAAATATTAACATAGGCTGTTCTGCTCAGCATCTACATTTTGTCCTTTTTGCACATATTTTGTATTCGTGAAGCTTTGCTCTTGAGCGTTCAGGCTTTAAGCGGATTTTTAGAGTTACACAACTCCATCTATCCTCACCTGCCTCTTGGCTGGCTTGGTGTTGAATTGTGTTAACCCCATACAGAGGTTTATTGCACTCAAGTCCAGCTGTGTGGGGATTATGTTGTGCACACAGGAGCTCTGTCTGTGGGCAACCAGTGGATGTCAGTGGTTACACTAGTAGATTCTTGCTTTTGTGATTCCAGCACAGATGAAGACTGTTTCAGGGTATGTAGTTGTGGTAGAGGCCCAGCCAAAGGTCGTAAAGGGAACTGGGTGTTTTTATATCTCAAAAAACATTCCACTCATATTCCTTTTTCTTGTCACTTCAACACACAGCATACTATTTAACTTCAGTTGAATTCTTAAAGGTTGTGCAACCCTGTCTTGAACTGTATGCACAAAGGAAAGTAAATTCTTGTGGCTTATCATCAAGCCCGTTGATGAATTTTATCAAGTGTCATTGCTCACCATCACTTCACCTGACCACCAGCTAGTTACACTTGAGTTAGCTCCAAATAACGTGGCAGAAAGATAGGCAATCCTTAGGGTCCTTCTCGGGCTGCACGATATGTCCAAATTAATAATCACAATTTTGTGGTGAATATTTTAATTAGGATTATTCATCATTTTTAGTCAAGCGTCTATACATTGTACTTTTTTTTAAACAAGCAGTATACAAGACTACAAGGCTTGATACTTAAAAATAATAATAAACAAAAACAATACAAGTAAATAATAAAACAACAAACTAACCCAAGACATAGCAAAAACTTGGCACACAGGGCAAGACAGCTAACTTACTGAGTGCAAACCAATGAAAAAAATAAAGCCTACTTGGAACCAAGCTCATACTACAACAGCAGGCCTGTGAGATAAGTAGACGCTTTTGTCAAGCAAACTTTTGGGAAACATTGTCATCTAAAGGCTTTTACGGTGGAATTTAAAGGTGAAATATTGGGAGCCCGCCCGTCTCACTTTTTCGCTGCGTTCAGACCGATTGCAAAATATTGCATAGTTACGCTCATTCGTTAGGCTTTCAGTTGAATCTGCTGCTTGCAGCTGCCACGGGATTTGTTTGCTTGCTATTTCTTAAGGTTATTGAAGTCTTGAGCTTGCGTTTGCCCCCTGGTGGTAGGATGACTGAAAGTGCTTGATTTGACATGTACGGTAGCCGACTTTTTAAATGTTAATATTGCAGAGGATCAGCTTAATTAATCGTGGCAGCCGATACCGTGATCGCGATTAATATTTGATTAATTGTGTACTGTAGCCCTAGGTCCTTCTTAGTCTCACAGCCAGGGATGGAAACTTTTTGTTAGTATTGAGTGGAAATACAGTGGTTTAAATGCTTTGATGTGATCAGTATATGCAGATTTAAATTGACTGTGTGGTTCGAAAACTAACTTTAGCGTCTCATCCATATATCTACTTGGTCTCAGTAGGGTTAGTTGGGTTTCCATATTGCTTGGGACTTTTCTCTTGCTTAATTCATATTTTTTTAATGATGTTCTTGCATTTGTGTGATTAGGTCATTGCAAAGTTATGCTGAGCTGTGCATCTCTTAAAATATGATTCAGGCCATCTCTTGATCCATGGAGTGCACTATGATGCAAGAAAGCTATATATGAAAATTTTAACGTTTCACTTCAATTCCGTGGGATATTTCTTTTGCATAATCACGATATCAAAGAACTTGTCATATGAAATAAAATTAACTTGCACTTTGGCAAAAATGTTGCCCCTCTCTCTGTTGGTTTCCATTACACCCCTAGTAAATATACTGTATGTAAATTTAGAAGGCTGTCTAAGATCAAAGATACACATGTTTGCCACAGGTAGCTGCACTGTTGTATTTTCCTTAGTTCAGCAACCACTTCACAAAAATGCCATTCAACCAGTGTGTCTCCAGAGTTAATGTGTAAGCATGCTGGGTACACAGCAACACTATTAAGAGGATTTGAGTGCAGGGGAGTTGCCTTTAATTGTTTGCACAGTTTGGATTGCGTTTCTGCCCATGACGTGATTGATACCAACACAGGAGAGTGTGGTGCTACTGCAGGGAGGAAATGAATGGCAGCTAACGTTACCTCATTGACATACAACACTTGGTCTTAATTACTCTTGAGTCCTTTAGCATGATGAGATGCATGCTGTAGCTTCAATCCAAAGTACACATAGAAGAAGTGTATTCATCTTAAATAGCAACATTTCTACAATCTCAATTTTATTCATCACGCATAACTGGTGCGTTTTTAACATATCTGAAATAAGTTTTGATACACCTATGTCTTTCAGAAGTTCATTTCAAAGTCATTCTGTGTTAATCTATGGCCATCGCTAAAGGGATTATTTATGAGAGTGCTGTGCGTTAGATATGCCGTTATCATCCAAGAAAAACGTACACTCCTTTTACTTGTAGGCAAATCTAGCCAGAAGCCTATATTCTGCAGACACTTTTTAAAAAAAAAAAAAATTTTGGGGTCATTTCCTTTGACATCATTCTCGCAGTATTTAGCCAATACACTAGTTAAGAGTGTGGTACCAAAGAGGTCATGCCATTTTGAACTTTGACATGTCACCATCTGGATAAAATTTCAGCTCCCTAGTGCCTTCTTTCAATGTTTTTCCCTTTGATGTGAAATTACTTTGATGTAAAAATCAAAGGATTGGAAAAAACAGTGTGGAAGGGTGATGACCTGAGATGGATGGGTGGATTATTTGGCTCCATTCTTCTTTCACTAATGCAATATTGACCAGAATGCAATGTAAAGACTGATGAGGTCGCATAAGCAAGCAACAACTATTATTGTAAAAAAAATCTTTGGCACAACTTTAAACAAATACGAAAGGACAAAATGTTTCAGAACAATCAAATGCTCTGCCAGTAAGTCATTCTTTGGTCGGTGAAACAAGGATTTTTTTTTTATTATTTTTTTTTTACATAATCAGCCATTTGATAGGTTATTAGAGGTCATTTTCTTTGCCAAATATTAAAATCAGCATTGGCCGCCCAAAAATTCATCTGTTGGGTCCTAGTTATAGAAAGGGAAATGGCTCAGTATATTTTTTCTTCTTTATGTTTTGTCTGATAAGCTTAAATCTATGCTATATATTTTTTTTTTCACAATCCTCAAATTCTAAATACTGTACTCAATTTTTAGGCCTTAAAAGTACAGTTGACTTTTCAGTCGGATCTGAGTAATTGAACCTGCATTCTTTTTGCGTTAAGTATGCAACATGCATAAGTGAAGTGTTTTGTGTTCTTATGTAAGGCGTATTTTGGGCTGCATGGCTCGGTGGGAGAGTGGTTGTCTCCCAGCTGAGAGGCTGTGGGTTCGATCTTCCGTCCATCTAGACCACGTCGAAGTGTCCTTGGGCAAGACACTGAAACCCCAATTGCTCCTGATGCTGTGTCATCAGTAGGTAAATGACTAGTTGTCCTCTGCACATGCCGGACAGTTTTGAGCCGTTTGATGTTCACATACAGGTCACATACAGATCGCATTTGTTTGGAAATGTGAACAACCTCATGAAAAAAATGGGATGGCCCCAAAATTCCAAATTGAGCATTAAGCCCAGCATTGTGAAACCAAGCTTAAGGAAGTACATGCCAGACTGAAATGAGCAAATTATATGAAAATTAATTAAAAATATGAAGTATATATAAATATACAGTGTTTTTGTGTGTGTGTGTGTTTTTTTTTTGTTTTTTTTTAAGCGACTAGTCAATCATGGGAAAACACAATTGACTAATTTACTGCCATACAAGTGAGACTTATGCTCCCCCCTTCTCATTTTAGGTGGAACTGCTTTTTCAACTCGCTGCTGTTAAAAGATGCTGAACATTAGACAGACCTTGTTCTAGCTGGAGAGCAGTCAGTTGCAGGCAGCTTCACTATCAGTACAGCAGTGTTTATTATCGGTAATGATTGCTCAGTGCTGACAACGCTATCTTCGGAAGCTGCTGAATGACTTCATAGAGTATGTTATCACAGCATGGAAGTTAGCCTCCCTTCTCGACCTCTTGATTGTGCTCATCTATTGTTCTAAAGCCAGAGAATGTGGAAGTCCACTTTTGGAGTCCTTGGGCTCCAAGATGAATACAGTGGACCCCCGTTTTACGACGTCCCTGCCTTCCGTTTTTTTTTTTTTCCACATTAGGATGTAGACTGCGACAATTTTTTCGTCCCCTCTTTACGGCATTTTTCTCGCTTTATGACATCAACAACTGCCATGACCTTAGGGGTTGCCTGTGTTTGTTGTTTTGCCTCCATCTTCAGACGATTTTAGGTACTTGCTCTAATTTTCTGGTTCCTTCAAACTGCATGCACAGCAGTGCGTCACAAAGATACTGGTCTGCTATTGGTCGGCGTCATGGTGTCACAAAGATGGTGTCACTAAGATACTGACGTTCTAAAGATTTGATCCTAGTGTGAGTGCTTACAGTATCGTATTTATTGTGCATTTTAGTGCTTAATTCAAACTTTAATTGTTTAACCATGGGTCCCAAGATTGCTGGTGATGTTAAAGAGACAAGTATGGTGAATCCGCTGTGTGCTCTGCATGACAGTCAAACACACCGTCAAACATGGTGAGAAAGTCAAGCAATGCTTCAAAAAAAAAACAAAAAAACCTGACCATGCCAAATAATGTATGGGTATGAACGCCTTGGTCCGATTTTATTTTGACGTTTTTCCTGGAGGCATGTCGCAATTACGGTGACTTGTCACTTGACTTTCTACTACACAAACTGTTCCTCCCTCCTGGAGTGAGTTAGGAGTCACAACTCACAATGTAAACAACGCAGAGTTGTTGTAAAGTTGAGCAGTAAAAAAACAACTTAAATTACGCACATTTTATTGAACAATGCCTGTTGCCAGCGTTTAGCACAGCTTCAAGCAGTGTGTTGGTCTGGGGCTGCTTAGCTTCCTCAGGACCAGGGGAACCCGCTGTGATTGATGGAAAAAAATAATTCTGCTTTTCCATGAAGCTCCTGAAGGAGAACATCTGGACCATCAGCTTGTGTCCTCAAACTCAAGCGTTCTTAGTTCATGCAGCAGGACAACAACCCGACGCATACCACCAGCAATTCCACCTTAGACTGTCTCAAAAGGGACAAAATTAAGGTTTTGGAGTGTCTGTCAAAGTCTTTTAAAGAGAGCATGTGTAATTTTTTTTGCATGCGCCAGTAGAAGTTTTAGGGGTAAATGCAGGAATACATACTCCTCCTCTGGCTGTCTCTAGATATAATAGACATGGTAACCTCTGGAGGACTGCCACCCCTCATGTAATATAAAAACAATTGTTTGCAGGTTTTTGGAATTTATAATAATTTATAAATGAAAGAAAAATGGTCTAAATCTTACATTTTGCGCAAACCCCACATATCTGCCTTCCTGCATTTTGGGTCCAAATCCTTTTCACCTTCCACAACCTCTGCCTGCCATGTCCAAACACGACACAATTGGGACTGGATGTTGATTACAAGTGTGTTTTTGTGTTTAAACCGATCAATGCTGTCATCGAGTTTCTGAATTGTATAGTATTTTAACTTGTATCCTTGAATTTCTGTGACATAGCTGCATTCAAAAAACAGTCTTTTCTTAGACAAAATGCTAAATGTTATCAGTCAAAATCGTATCGCAGTTGTATGATTCTTTTAAAGGATTAACGAGCAGCTCCCTGAGCTAATGTGCAATTCTTTCCACTGCTGCGGCCAAATCACTCAACAATGTGGCTGGTTGTGTGCACTCACAGACACTGTATTTATGCTCAAGCATACCAGAGTTTGCAGGTGCAAGCACACATGCTAGCACCCTTGCATGTACGTACATACCGCAATCTGAACTGAATCTTCAACTTGACCATCTGCCTTACTACACCTGTAGCAGTATGTCATACAAAAACGAGATGGACAAAGACAGCTTGGTACTGTGGCATGGCCGTTGTGTCGAATCCATTCACAGTAAAATCAATTTGACTGTGAATGGATGCTTTTAGACAAGCTGTATTAACAATAATGTGCAGATGCTCCAGGCCTTTTTATTTCTCAGTATGATGACAGTCTCCATTAGTAAAAGCAACAGAACAATAAAATGACGGTAATGCGTTTTGTCGGAGTGGCAGCCGATATGGCTACCATTGAGAATTTTACAGCCACTAGCTTTTTTACATGACTGCATCTACTTAGCTAACACTGACTTCATCCTTTAATCACTCGGGACCATGGAAGCCTTAAACCACACAATGACAGTGCCACGACTTTTGCGCCCTGTCAAATTGGACCCCTTGTGTACAGTGAAGTCAACGTTCAGAAAAAGTCTCGACTGTGATGTGGTCTACTCGTTAAGAGTTGGCTAGACACACTGCGCGCATTGAACACACAACTGTCGACAGCCGTTCATTACATGAGATTGCTCCGGCTAACTGTGGTGGCCAAAAAATATCAAGCAAAACTGTTCTCACAAGTAGAGTATAGCCCTACAGGGACACACATTCACGCTTTTGTGAACATCACCAAAATGTGAAGTTAGATTGACTTTCAGTACCACGCAAGCACATTTGTGTTTCGGCACTTGAAGGCTTCCTGGAGTATTCTTAGATTGGCACAGGATTGACCACAGGCCCTATGTTTGTGTCTCTACGTATATCTAATTGGATTGACCTTATTTCTGTCTTTGACCGTGGGGCTTAGCGTTAGCATTGTGGATGTGCTACGTCACTTCTCTCAGCTGGCAAGAATGCACAGCTAATGCTTGACATGTGGCCTCCAGTACATGATGGTGTTGGTGGGATGAACACCTGTTCTAAGCGCAACTGTATTTCTGTGTTTAAGCACAAAGAGCTTTATCAATCCGTTATCTTAGGTTCCATCTTAGTTTCAGTCCAAACCGAGGCATTTATAAACGTTTTGATGTCAAGGTATTACATTTATTCTTGGGTAAATGTTTTGCACCAGTGATGAATTGAAATACCAAGAAATGTTTGTTTCGAGAGGGCAAGAGAGAAATTAAAAATGTTGGCTATGAGAATTTGGGTACTTGTTTGCATTACTATAAGGAATTTGATTCATCGTCATGAGTTAAAACATTTCTTTCAACAACTGTATACTGAATTAGGAAATAACTATATGACTGATAAAATCATGAGAACACATTAAAGAAGAAAATATTTTAACCCTCACACACCCATTGGGAAAATGTGTCCCACAGCTTTTCAAAAAAATCACAGTGGATATAGGAATCGTAGCGATAAGATGAAATGGCATCCCAGTGGTTCATTACATACCCATCTACAGATTCTAGTGCATTCAGCAACTTTTCCATACACAACAAGCCGGTGCTGGGACCACTGTCAACAAGATAGGTTGCGTCGTCAATTAACCATCTAGTACTGCGGAAATATATTGATAATATGTGATACATATGTGTGTTACCATTGATTACACTGATGACTATGTATTGTAGGCATTTGGTGATCATTTTCACTTCTCTGGCACATTTTTTGTACAAGTATCATGGTCTATGGGATATATAGTCCCAGTGGTATTGATTGGTGGAAATGGAAGTGGGATTTTTTTAAACAAATTTTCCAAGTATCTAGACTTATAAACAAGTAATGTATGACATAATTTTGATTTTTTTCGAGCGAAAAAATAGGTATTGAAAGGGTTAAGTATTCTACATTATAGGGTTCGTCTCTCTCTGTAACAGGTCTAATAGAATATCACTGAATCTTAATTGTCACTGATAGCGACATGCATCTTTTTTGCATTGCTGCTATGCGCTACAAAATTTTCATCATGCCATTTCTTCATGTACTGTACATTGTTAGGTTATTTTAAAAATATATTTTAATATAATGTCAAAATTAGGCCACATCATGAAAATATGTACACTGTTAAGGATCTGCCATTTGTTTTTCTCCAAGTATGTTCATATTTTTTTTAATTTGCTCCTAACATGCATAACATTTAAAGCCTAAATAGGAAAGAACATTTGCTGCTAAGACATACGGTGCATACTGTTTCTTGAGTTATTTATTTATTTTATTTTTTTCCAAAATACTAACTAAATCAGTGAAGATCCTTGATGTGTTTGGAAAATTACATAAATCAGACAGATATCATGACCTTCACAGTCACCAGGTATTAAAGGTTCTTTGTTCTTCCGCGGACTGTGTTCATTCATGTGCTAAATCACTTTTGTTTCTAAATCTAGCTGAAGCTTCAACAGAACCGGTTATGTTGTTCTTACAATCGCTTGTCTTGTTTTTCACATCTATAGTTTATTTGCTCTCATTCTGTGTGCACTTGGCTGCTGTGTGTTCATTTGAGTAACTGGGAAAGGCCTGGCCCTGCAATGACTGATCTGTATCAACAATTAGCAATGTTTTCACACTGTTAGCGGAAGGTACTGCCAATATAACATACTTGAGAAGGTGCTATGATAAAATGCCCAACAGCAGTTTCGTCATCATGGTGAAGTGCCAAGAACTTTTTGCAAGTCACAGTCCTTGCCCTAGGTAATAACTATAGCATCATTCGGAAAGTGTTGCTAGAAAATACTGTTTTTAACATGAGGATAATGTAAGTCTGTGATGTCACTGTTGCAAAAAATTTTAAAACAGTCTTAATCATGAAGCATTTCTTTATCAGTGTTTATTTAAATTTTTTTAATCACATCTAGTAATGCAGATCAGCAACACTGAGAGTGCAATTATTCCATTATAGTCCAACGATGGTAAACATAAATCAATCATCTTTGACTTTTATATGACACTTTTATGCACATTTTTTTCATCAATAAGTCTCTATTATTTTGTCTCCTTAACATACACTCATGAATAAAATTGGAAACCTCCAACCGAAATATTCTCCTTAGCAGAGCAATAATACTATCTATGATTTTGAAATCCAATTCCATGGAGATTTGTTGGTTTTTGAAGTGGGTGCAGTGGCCAGTGTGATATTTGAGTCAACAATGAGCTTTTGTTCCTCTGTGTTGGCGGAGTGACCTGCACTGAGCCAAGCCTGTGGGATGACTGGAAGGAATGGCGGCATTTCCTGACTCTCAAACAACAACTACTCTCCTACAGGTTTCTTCGAACTCCAAACCACTTCATACCAGACATAATGAGGATAGCTACAGTATAAAGATGAGTCACATGTTGAAGCATCCTTCTGCTAATGGCTCACTAGTCGCTAGGTGATTTCACACAAAAGCGCTTGACTTATCATGCTTTCAAAAAGCGATATTCTTTGGAACTCATCATCTCATTTTCAAAATTTTTAGTGTGCTAGGGTTCTTTGTAACCCATCGTCACTGTTTCAAAATTTTTCATACGTTGTAGTCACTTGGAAGTGGCTGCTCCATCCGTACTTTGCATTTTCATAGTCATTTTATAGGGAACATCTTGTCTTGCGATCGTTTACATTTGATAAGAAAGGATTGGCATGCCTAAAAAGATCACAATTAACACCATACTTTATTACTGAATAATATAAACAAAAAAATACGTAGATTTTTTATTATTTTTTTAACAAGTCGATATGAGCAAAATTAACATTTGGGACTATGTTCAATTTTTAAATACCACTATCTGGCGAAATAATGTTTGTTAGAAGAGATTTTGATTATTTGAACATTAAGAAAATTCAACTCGAGTCTAATGCGTTTCCCCTTATTCCTGTATCTGCGAGAGAGTGTTGTCCTAAAAATAAATCCCCCCTCAATACCGGATAAAGCTATAGGATTTGCCGCTTGAGTTTTGAATAAGATTCACTGGAGTTAGCTGCCTGACGCAGCCCGACTGCTTTATAGGGGCCATGCAACATAATGCAATTCGTTCATCGAAATACAGTAATATTGGTAATTAAAATTGAAAAGAGTAATACAAACCATTTGAAATTTTAGTGTAATTAGACTTTGATTAGCGAGTTTAATTAGATCAATGATCCCATCACAGGCTGGAGTAATATGCCTATTTAAAGAACTTATTTGTGCATATACTTGTGTATGGTTTACCAAGTATCAATAAAAGTATTCTCAAGCATTTTGCCAATGTTTCTATCTGTGACAACCTCTTAAGGAAGGAAAGAAAAATAAAGTGGTTTTTTTAAAGAGATTTTTCTGCATAGTATGTATACTATTGCTCAATTGTTGTCAAAATGATCAGCGTTTTTCAGGGCAAAATGTAATTTCATGTCCAGCCTCATTTACCCCGGTAGAACACAGCACCATTGTTTAGGCCCGAATACCCCAGTAAAGTAGATACTGAAACTAGATGCTTCTTTGCTTGATCTGGTCTGATCCCCAGCTCCTGTTTGTTTCGCCATGCTTTGAACTTCTGCAGGTTCAGGTAAATTAGCTTTAGTGATTTCAGCTTTGCTCTGCTCTCACACTTGAGGAACCAAACACTTTTATGTAACACCAGGTCAAAAGTTCAGCAGCCTATTTTTTTTAACTTTAATATTGTCACATGATAGTGGGAGGGGGGCAGCTAAAGAACAAAGTAAACAGTGTTTTGAACAATGTGAGAAATGACACTGTGAATGAGATCATGTGTGAAATTAATCAAGTTGGACTATTACGTAGTCACTATCGGTGTGATAGTGCCCACACACACATGCCATTTTCTTTTCCAGCAGCAAGTGGCAAAATATCCATAACCTTAAGATGGATAAAAGCAAAACTTTACAGTAAACTTTGCAGTTTACAACTAATTAATAAATGCTTTACCTTCCCTTTTATTTATTTATTTTTTAATCTAATTCTTGAAGCATGAAACACCAGCTAGCTGATCATTTTGTACCGATGTTACACACCCCATAAGTCTAACAAAGAAGCAATGTGTCTCTGGCAAGTCACTTTGCGTCACAGCCTAGTGGCAGTGACAGCTATATGACTTATTTCACTGGACCATCACATCCACTCTCAGCGTTGTGTGGTGACAGGATTCCTAGAAATGATGTAAGATAGCTTCGCTATTGTATTATTTCTGAAAAGCCCGATTGTTTCATCTCAATAACAACTCTCACCCAAAGCGGGTTCTCTCAAAAGGATGAATGATATTTTTTGTCACTTCATGGTTGAACTGCTTTTTCAGGACACATTCTTCTGAAGCTGTCCCTCTCAACTATTTTATGATTCATATTCTGTTGATTCATACTCACTGCTATGCTGCAGCATTACAGTCAACAACAATAATTAAAACTAATCACTCCTTCCTGTGACACAAAGCCTCAGGTGCAGCGTGTTTCTCCGCCCTACGGCAAAGCTAGCTGCCATAGACCTGATCCATTTTGGACTGTGAATTATCATGCTGACAAATTCAGGGCCAAGTCCAGGGCTACAGTTTGTCTTGTAATAGATACGTAGATGGTTTACACTGCTTTAAGTGACTGGTGAGTCACATCAGGGCCTCTGTCAGGCAAAGAATAGTCAGTCCATCAGAGAAAGCACTTTTTTCTCTCGTGACTAATCTGACCAATACAGACAAAGTATCTCTCTGTTCCATTTAGAACAATACAGTCACATGACATCTGAGAAATTTGAAGCACTGAAAATAATTTTATCAACTGGGAATTGATGAGTAGGAAGGATGGCTAATCCTGGTTGTGTTAAATCAGTCATTACACCAATCTTCGAGCTGTCGAGGAGGAATCCCTTCATCTGTTTTATTCTCTGCTGACTGATGGCAGCTTGACCTCGAACCTTAACTTTATAAAACACGATATGTTTACTCAAAATTCCTGGCAAGAACGTGCCCTTAATGACAAAATGCCTACCACAGCACATGGCACATTGTATGTAAAAGTCGTAGCGCCCGGTTAAAATGTTAAAATTCAGGATCAAACTCGTATTAAACAGTCTCCAATCAACCACAAATAAAGTTCAGATGTTCTATTTGGTCTTTGCTGACTGAAGTAGCCTTCTGGCATCACCCTTTTTTTATGATGACTGGTATTCAGAACTATTTATAATTTCATCCACCGTGACCCACTTCATTGAAGGTACTGTATACTGTATTTTTTTTTTTTGTGATCAGCACTGTTTTCCTGGTGCCAAACTATCCTTTTGTTATTATGGCTGAAAAGGTCAACTTGGTTTTGTCAGACCATAGCACATTTATTCACTTCTTTGTGAGAGTTTGTTATAATACAGTGAAACTAATTAAACTAATTAAACTAATTACCATGCTAAACTCCGAAATAGCCCGTAGCACTAATAGCCTACGTACAGTGAAGTATGGGAAGTGTTATGTTTTGGGGCTTTAGCTGGAAATGGGGCTTTAGCCAAGCCGGCGGGAATTCTGAACATTGTGAAATAGCAGTCAGGGTTTCTTCAGGGTTGTCTTGGAAAGCAACAGGTGGCAGGAAAAGCCCATTACAAATGATGGACTTTATCAAAGGCACTGTTGGCAGGTGAACCATTTGAGGTTTAATTTGATTGAGGTTTAATTTGATTGTTTAATTCGGAACACAGCTACATCCCCATCGATAAGAAGGCATGCACATTTGTGCCACCTTTTTTATATCTATTGCCTATATATATTTTTTTTACCCTCCCCACTCAAATATTTTATTTTCAATTGAGTTGTGCAAGTTTAATTATTGTGCAAGTTATCAGCAACTGGTGGACAAACAGTTTTGTACTGTGTGTACTTCTCTTCACCTCACTGTTAATATAAAAGTGGCATTTGAACAGGTGTGTATCCAATTTTTATGTCCACTGTATGTACTATGTATCTCCTATTCATTCAAATGTCTTACATTATGCACACGTTGCCTCTCTACATTTTCATGAATCATAGATGTGTTTCCAGATTATTGGATGCTAGCCAGAATAGCATATACAAACACATCAAATATATGCCAGTACCTTGAATATTAAGATAAGTGTTGTTCTTCACAAAGTTGGGACAGTGATTGCAGTGTTAAAGTTAGCCTAAAAAGCTAATCAAACCTTCTGTGTGCGGACTGAGCTTGCAGGCGGTTGCTTTACACCCACAATGCTTTGGCTCCATCTCAAGTCTGTCATTGGTCTACTTTTGGCTCACTCTGTGCCCCAAAGCCAGGAAAAATGTTGTTGACCTACCGTATTGAACTGTATGAAGTGGTACAATTGTGTCTATGCAAACAGTTTAAGCTTTGGCTCCAGGAAAGGGAAACAAGCTCATTGCTCTGATATTCAAATACAGTACGTACTTTATCCAAATCAGTGAATAATTACTTTAATCTGCGCATCATGAGAACCAAACTTCCTGTTGTTCTTTATTTTTCTTCCACAGCACAGATAACCACATGGTGTGTTTTTTTAATGAATCTATTGAGAATAGTATATGTAGCAATCTGTGCTAGCCTTAAAACGGAAGCAAGATATAAATCTGAATAAATTTAAGAGGAAAATCTAAAGCAAATGGGCCTAGAGTATGCTAGTTTAGACATGGTATGGACACAGAAAATAAATTTTCAAGTACAAACTTAAACAACCATGTCAATCTTTTAGCTACCTGTTTCTCTTGAGTTGCTCTGAGCTTCCAGACCACTATTATTTATAACAAGTCCACCTCACGCAGAATATATCTGCCCATGACTTGGAAGCTAGGCTGGGGGAAACTGCAAGAGCCTCTTCAAAGCAATGGCCTAATTGCACAGTGACAAAAAAAAAAAGGTGCATTCTTGATTTCTCTGAAGATTTATGCTAGGCGTGTGTTGAGGGGCTGTTTAGCAATATCCCTGCCGTGACATGCACACTAATTGACAAAGTGTAATTTGGCCGCTTGGTCATTAATTGGTGTTGAAAATAGAAACTTTGCATGTGCTTGCAAGTGCTGGCTCCCTCGCATGAGATGGGGCCTCCTCCCTAAAATGAGATTATTTAGCAAGTCAAAAAATTGGTTCAAGAGACCGAAAATAGGGCTAAGTGTATGTAGATCCTGATCCTTGAAGTATCTTTATTATTGTAAGCACACGTACACCTGAGGTTTGTTGTCGACACAGCAAACACAAACTTCTTAGTGGGACACACGGAGCAACTGTGGAAGTTGCTTTCTTCAGGCCCCGTCGCTGATGTTAAAAGGCAACGTGTACAATGAAAGGAAAAAAAAAAAGGTATTGCATGTTTTTTTTTTTGGCTGGGCTTGACATGAGGACACTATTTTTCAGACCCGCAGTTCCTGAACCAGCCAGAAATTGAGCAGAATACCAACGCTTCCTGTATTAGACCACAATTATTATGTCGGCTTTGTATGTATTTTTCCACCTTGCCCTCTGCCTTCAGCAGTTTCAGAGAAGGTTCATGAAGTACATGTCTGTGGCGGTTATCCTGTGTTTGTGAGCCAGGATGTGAAAGTAGCAGAGAGGCCAATGTCTCTAAATTCTTCTGGTCCCCTTTGAATGGAAAGGTTGAGCTTCCCCGCCAAAATCTTTCAGTTGTCAAAAAAAAAAGAACATCTACCAACTCTCATGTCTTCAAACATTTTTTTTCGCCCCCAGGCAGAAAATTTCAGCTGTTTCTTCGGGGTTTTTCCATTGTCATTATCAAAAGTTGTAAATAAGCTAGAACTATCAGTATGAAATATCAGTTTTCAACTTTTTATTTTAACTGCACTGTATCGACAATGAAGACAAATGCAACAACGAACGCTCCTTTACTCTCGCTTTAGTCGTTTTTGTACCCTGTACTTGAGTCCATTAATTGGCCCCAAATAGAGAGTAGTCATTGTGTGACAATGGGAAGAAAACAAAATATTCTAAATGTAGACAAAGATTGGTTTATTTGTTTCTGTAAAATGCCAACACAAAGCTCCACACCAACTCTCACACTCATTGGTTGAATAGTGTACTGTACACTGGCACATTCTGTCTAGCACTTGGATGACGTCACAGTATTATTGAATGTGATGCAGCTGTTGTCATCATCCATACACTCCCTGCCTCATTATTGCATCAATGGATGGAGCTATGAGTTGAGTTACTGTTGCTGTGACGAATACAGGATGGCTATTATTGTTTTGTTAGTCCCCACTAGTTCTTTTAAATTAAATGCCTATATTTTGAAAACAAACAATCCATTGCAAGGTTCATTTGAATTGTTTAGGACGTTGTAACAAAAACACCAAAATAGTTTCTCTTCTTTTCATTCCACCAAAGTGAGAAGCCAACTAAGCCTCGCTGTGTTGTTATCTAATTCATTGCTAATTGGCTGGGGGAGGTTTTGTTTTACATGTGTGGTTACATTCCGGATGCCCTTTAATGAGCTGATACGAACTTCAAATGCTGTTACTCTGAGCTCTGACTAGGTTGGCATGTAAGACAGGGAAGGTGCCGGTGAAGGTAGGGACACAGAGGGGTGTTTTTCACAGCTGCTGTCTGTGAATTTGCAGAAGAATTTGATTAAACGTGGCAAAGCTACAAATAAATGCAGATCTATGGCTTTGATCTATGGGTTGATCTATGGCAACAAACTACTTCCTCTGCAGGCACCCATACAACAAAAACAGTGGTAAAGGGAAATAATCTTGTGTCCTATAAAGGCAAAACCACTACATGTTCCACATGGCCCACACAGACCCCATTAATCACTTTTTTTTTTTTTTTGCAAGGTCAAAGCTTAGACTGGCAATTTTGTTTTTCTGTGATTTAAATAGCCCCTAAAAACATATTATCTGTCTCTGACCGATATTGTTCGAAAGTATGAGAGAGGAAAAGCTTGCTCTGTGCCATCCTGGCTGACAGCATTTTAACAAAGTTTGGCGCAAATTCAAAACTACTTGTATGGTTGACCCTGAAATGAGTTCTTCACATATCCATTCTGCTTCAAATGTGCCCCTTGACCCCTGCTGCTAAATTCATTGTATCAGATTATATCACAGGGTGTCAGTTTTTCTCCATAGTCCTGTAAATATCTCGATGTTTGTGTTGCATAGATTTATTCTTACCACCATGTTGCTTTCTCTTTCTCCTCCAGGCATTTGGCAATGCGAAAACAGCTCACAATAACAACTCAAGCCGCTTTGGCAAATTCATCCAAGTCAATTACCAGGAGAGTGGAACTGTGAGAGGGTAAGGAACCAAAAGAAAAAAAAATGCTTATGATGAAGAAAATTGTGAAATAAACAAATGATTATTTATCATCGATTCAGAGCATATGTGGAGAAATACCTCTTGGAGAAGTCAAGGTTGGTCTACCAGGAGCACAATGAACGGTAAGTGCTTCTTTGAAAGGCAGATCCCCAATCTCAGATCCTACGGGTATGTGTCACAGGAACTTGCAGTGGTGCATTTAGCGCTCATTGTGTGTTGGAATGTGGTCAGCACAAAAACTACAACTCCTTAGCTACTTTACAGTATGTGGTTTTTGTATGTCTTGATGCAAAAAAATAAGGTACTTAAAGTATTTGCTTGCAAGTGTTTACTAATGTATCCACCTATAACTGTGCCTCCCTTTCCAGTTTTATTTCACTGAACCTTATCACCCATAAGATAGCCTATTTCTTTCTCTTATTTGACAAATGTTTTCAAAAGGTCTTCACGTCTGAAAGTTTAAATCAGTAACACTGTTGTGTGGGCCAGTGGTGATTCATTGAGCGAATTGAATTCAAAGCAAAGCTTGACACTAATGTGGTTGCCCGCTGACTGGAGGTTTAATTGAGGGTTAACCTCACCATGGGGGCTCATTGTGGGCCCCGCATTCACCGCCCCTTAATGAGATGGATTGCTGACTCCAGGCACATAAAATATTTCCACATGTTTTTTCATGGAGGAACTTGCATGTGCATCCTGCACATGACTTTCAACCTTTATGGTGCAGCTCAAGATGTCAGAGGATGAGTGCACCTATCAGTGCATGCGCTCATTAATGCTGACTTGCTTTTTATGTGTCTGTAAAACACTGCATGTAACAGTCATTGAGCAATTGAATATTCTCTGTAGTGCTGATAGTGTGTTAAAAAAAAATGGTACAAACATTTATTATACAATTTATGAAACTAGCTGGTAATTTTGTCCCATGGTTAGACTTGACTACATACCATAGTTTTAAACCAATAACTGCATTGGTATGAATTGTAAGAGTAGCTGTAAAAATGTTGACTGGCATTATAGACGTTTTCAATCCATGATGAGCGCTCCTATGGACAATTGATAATGAGCATTTGTTCAATGTCTTTCATAGTCATCTTGAGGACACCGTACACTCCTTGTCTTTTCTAGTAAGAACGATTGCCACACTACTAGAACAAAGAGGGCACGCTGGAAGAATGAACCAGCTCGAGGTCCACCTACTAGTCACTTTTTGTCCATATTTATATAGGTCACAGTCATTCTCCACTAGTTCCATTCTATTCTATTAAACAGGTACACATGCCTTGGAACAATTTAGTTGTACTGATTTTTTTTTTTCTGAACAGCGCATTTTACATGTAATCTTCAATTAGATTTCTTTTTTAAACTCATTTAGGCACCATTTCTATGTAACTTAGAATTTAATACAAACATGCTTAACATTTATTTTTTATCTTCTAATATTTAGACTAAACAGTAAATTGTCAAATTTCAATTGGTGTATATTTCTCTGGTTGCTTACTATAATACTAAACATGCTTCTTAGTACCACTCCATGTTGTTTGAATTTTCCCGAACATAACTGAGACCCAACCACCTCATGGAAAAAAAAATTGTAGAACGAATACAATACCTTTTAGTGCATTATTTAACATTCGTGTACTACTAATATTGCAGGGGAAGAGCCGAGATGGGTAGCTAGTAGAATCCTGCAATGCCACGAGTGCCAAGTTATGGCTCTACCAAAATGTTGGTTATCCTATTAGCATGCCAAAGTTGACCTACAGGGTGGACAAAGAGCATTCGAGTACATCAACCTTAATGAAACAGCTTCTGCAAAAAGTATAAAGTGCATGACAGATGCTACGATTGCAACACAGTAGTTTACTAGTAAGATATAGTTGCTTACTAGTAGGCCAAAAAGTGGGTTAGTAACTTTTATATAGTGTATCTTAATCAATGTACTTATATGTTGAATTGTCTAACTCAGAGTCGCTCAATGTGTCAACCGCGGTCACGCATTGTCCCGTATGCCTCGTAGCACATATTAAAAAAACGAACAGGTAACAGCCCCTGCTAGTAAACAAATAAATGTCCAAACAGCTTTTTGTTGGCTTTCAACCTGTGTAATTGTAATCTCGGTGTGGAGAAAGTTGACTTTTTTTTTTTTTTTTTTTCCCCTGTTGCTTAATTAGAACAATAACATGCTGATACTTGTTTGGCAACAAAAGGGCAAAAGAAAAGTTTTACAACCACCTATTATTGTGATATTTAACACAAAGCCAATCACTTATAATGTGAATTAAGTCTTTTTATTTTTGTTATGGTTATTACTAAGCCTGTAGAAAAGGAACATAAATATCATTTATTGCAGATATTTGTTACAGATGGAAATGTCATCATTTTGAAATTGAAATAATATATTACTCTCTTATGTCCCCTAGAAACTACCACGTGTTTTACTACCTGCTGGCAGGAGCGAGTGAAGAAGAAAGGACTACCTTTCACCTCAAGAAACCTGAAGAATACCATTACCTCAGTCAGGTAGGCCTCAATCTTGTTAGCCTGTAGAGTAAATTGTTGAGATTTGGGTAGATCACTCGAGCTATCTAATGTGGGAGTGATTTCCTCATTTTTGCACTTGTGTTTTATTGCTTAAACTGTATGTATTGGTTTAAGTGTTGATTCAAAAATTGGATGACACATACACACACACATTTGCACAAAATACACACATACAAATGACGCCTCTACTTGTGCTAATCGAGCACCTGGTAGATTTGTATTTTGTTTAGTTTTTTGGGTGTGTCATGGTTTTCAGTGCATGGTAGCAGTAGTGAAATACTGTACACTTAGTTCCATCTTCAATGCGCATGCATGCACACACACGCATTCTTATGCACACACACACACACACACCCTTATGCTTACATCACCACTGACAAACTCATGGCAACAAATGGCAACTGTGCTTTGGCTCATCAGTAAAACTGGTTTCACATACTGTGAGTTGAAAGAAATGCACTCTGAAGCCACATACACGTTGAACTTATGGAATGTGGAAGATGTGTAAAACATGTCGCTACCTCAGAGGTTTGACAGCTATGCCATGACTGCTGGCGACTTCCTCCCCTCCTATGAAATCTTAACGCCTACGCCGAGAGGAGCAGAGAATTCCGTTCATTCCTCCTCACCCCTCAACTGCACGCACAAACACACATGCTTACATAAATTTGACCACATTCTTGCACCCTCTTCATAGTCGTGCTGCCTTTTGAATGCTGCTTCTTCACATCTTGTCTTTTCTGCGGAGTGTAAATACACACACTTGAACAGATTTGAGTCGACCCTTTGGTGAAGGCAACCCGCTTTCACACTACATAACCATGCTAGGGATTAGCACCCGTTTGACCACATTCATAGGTCTGTTTTTGTTGAACCCTGACTTTGTCAGGCTGACAGAATGGCTGTTTTGCAATTTGTTCCTTTAGCATTACTCCTAATTTGAACAACACTTCAAATATTACAGCAAGAAAAATTTCCCCAGTGATTGCTTTTTGAGAAGTAATTAAAACTTGAAAAATTGGTCTAAGTAAGCTTGAAGCACAGGTCTTATTTACTTTAAAATGTTTCAAAATAGAATAGTGCAATTAAAGGTCACTACTGTGGGCTTTTATGTTTTCGGATGTCTAACCTATTTGCGAATATAGTAGAATGTAGAATATAGTAGTATATGAGTCTCTCGCCAATGCATTCAGTTTGCTACTAATCGTGGAATTAATTATTTGTATTAGTCTCACTATTTTTAGGGTGGCAGTCAGAGGTGGCTAGAATAATATACAGGAATGGTTTAGAATATGGGGAATTATTTGTTTATTAATTTGTGTCTTCAAACTATTGCGGCAGAGTGCTTGTCAGTGTTTGGCTCCACTCAATAGAAAAAAAAAAAAAAGAGTCAAAGAAGATTTGTAATTTGCAAAACTTTATTGGTACAATTAGTGGATAATTAGCAACAACTTCTTTGACAATGAACATTGTGTGTTCAAAGGTTTTTCATGAGAAGCTGATATTAATTTTTTTAGTGTTGTCACATCATTTAAACAGTGGGTCATGATAAATTGCGTGAACATAGAAAATCTTTCCTAAAAACCTCATAGTAGGCTTCAGGGAAAAATACTGCTACTTTTGCTCTGAAAATAAGTGTTCAACCGCTTCTATTCAATGTGCTTACACTGTTTGTCAAAGTGTGTATATGTATGTGATGCCCAATCATTTCTCATGTTTTTTAACTGCATGTTCATTATTGTTTCACATGTTCAAGTCCTTAATGGATTATGTCATCATGGAATGCTGCTGTCTAATTCTAACTTCATGCCCTGTAAACTCTACCTTAACATTTCCAGATGACAAAGACAACCCACCGACTGCACTGGGACAGTTACTGTGAGAGTGAAGCGGTCAGTATCTTGAGTGTCACTTGTACACTTACGTTTTATAGAAGCCATCAAAGCCAGCGCACGTTGCCTTCCTTCACTTTCTTTTTCCGCTTTTGCATATTTCCTGTTTTGCTTTGGGTTATGCTTTGGATCTGTGTTTGTTTTTCCCTTTTGTTGCTTGTTGGAATGATGTTGGTATGTCAAGTCATATCCTGACCACTGTAGATGCCTTGTCTGCAATCCTTTTTTTGGACAATTCTTCCACACTCCAGAAGTAAGATACAGTACTCACAGTTGTATTAATACATTGAACTTGACCAGAAGGTCAATATTTGTTTTGTGCAACGCAGAGTTTTTTCAGAAGGCACACCTGTTTGGTTCTGGAGCAGATAAAATGCGTGCCAGAAAAGGTCCAAGGCCAATGTCATCAAAGATATATTTCAAATCCAAAACACAAACAACAAGACTTCCCTTTTGGCCTGCATCAAAGGGAACACTCGTAATGATTTGAAAATGTCAAGCACGGTCCAAACTCCTGTTCATACTCCCAAGAAAATGCAAAAACAAAGAATTCATTTGAGCATGAGAAAGATCTAAAGTGGAATCTGATAGATGATGGCAAAAAAAAAACATCCAACCTGCATTTGAGCAATGGAGAACACTTTGAGCTGTTCTGTGTATGAAACAAATTGATCGCTTTTCTTTTGTAGGTTTGATTTTTTTTTTCTTGTGACTGAATCTAAAACCCGTAAATGCTATGTCTTTCAATGTAACGCTCGCTACTTTGATTTTGAAGTTTCACTACACACCGTGGGCGCAGTCGGCACTGGGGTTTTGGGGGGTAAAGAGTAAAGCGAGGCATTTGTATGCCTGAGTTTTAATCAAACCTCTTCCTGAAGTTGCATTTCCAACTTTGTAAGGCAGAAAAATCATACAAGCTAGACATAGAATTGATGCTATATCTGCTTATCATGTTAAAGACAGCAATTAATAAATGAGTCAAATGGAATACATTTCGATGTTCTCGAACCAGTGCACACAGTTTCCATAGCTTGCCACTCTTATTTGAAGCAGATGGAGAAGTCATAACTTTTACACGATCCGCTCCAGTTTAGTAATGTTTCTGTGTAGGAACAAGGATGGTCTCGGACATCGGTTCAGTCTGCTCACTTCTTTTATTGAAAATAATCCTGTAACAACCTCAGCTAATGCGAGCTGCTGTTACTGTAGCTGCAACAGGCACTTGCTAACAGCCAACTGACATCCGCCCTCTAGCTTGTCCCATTACGGTAATTATTGTAAGTAAAAATAGGGCCAATATTTAAAAAAAAAAAAAAAAAAAAAAAAAAGCACATCTCTGCGTCAAAACTTGGCTTGTGTGGCTCAATCTCGAATGGTGAAAGAATAAACGAATAAAACAAGAATACATTCTATTTGTTTATTTACCGTTTATAGGACTCACCCATACTTTTGGCCTTCATTTTTGGAAAAAAAAAACATGTCTTATATTTGGGGAATTACGGTATTCTCGTGAACATATCAACACATTGCTCATAATTCATATATACAGTCATAGATCTGACTAATTATAAATATATATGAAATTGAATTGAAATTCTTTTTGAGCACAACCATTGATTCACATCTTTTCAGTTCTGTTTTGTAGTTCACACATTGAACAGAAACACCCGTTTGCTTTACAAGTACAAGAGGTTGATTAGTGTATTTGCAGTGTCTGCTCATTTTGCTTGTCCGCAACATTTTGTATATACACTACTCACAAGTCACAACAATCAAACTGGATTCAATAATTAGCGCTTCATTACAATTCTGTCTTTAGTCCCAAATGTATTAATTAATTGTATTTGCATTTTACTTGTCGTTTGCGGTCTTGCATAGACTTTTTTACTGCATCATATTATGTTAATGGTGTTTGCGATCTTAGTTAGATTAATACTGACATGTTTTACCACTGGAGCGGTATCATCCACCACTTGTTCTTCCGCACATTGGACCACAGTGTTTGCTTCCTGATTATGCTCCAGTCTAAACGAAACCTCTTTTTTAAACATCTTAGCATAGAGACTGTAAACACAAAAACATTTATGCTCTGTTTATTTCAACCGTGTCACTAAGTGCCTCTTCACTTCTTAGCGAGTTGCTGTTAGACAAAGTGAGAGCAATTACTTCTGGTTTCCACATCTTGCAGGACTGCTTCACAGTTGAGGGAGAGGATTTGAAGCACGACTTTGAGAGGCTTCAGCTGGGAATGGAGATGGTGGGCTTCCTTCCACAAACGCGGAAACAGTGAGTTATCGACACACACAACTACAAATGACTACTAGTCAACTAGTAAAATATGTTTTTCTTTCCCTTTGGCACAAACAAGGGCTGAACCACGTTGGTGGTGGCAGCATGCTTTGGGGCTGTTTTTTCTCAACTGCAACTGGGACCTTAAGACAATGTGGAAGGAATTATAAACAGCTCAAAATAGCAGTCATTCGAAGCACAAAACCTTCAGGCTTTAAAGACAAATCAAAATAAGTGTCAGGAAATGCAGTTGGAATTTATTTGGGGTTAGTTATATACGCTTAAAGGTGGCTGCTTTTTGCTACTCCCATTGAACCTGAATTTAAATGTGATATCCGAACACAGTCGCATCCCGAGTTTTAGAAGGATGTGCACACTTTTGCAACCTCATTTCTGGAGTTCTCTTTTACTTCCACTCTGTAAAATACTTTTTTTTTTGTTTAATAGTACAAATTGCAAGTCACATTCATGTAAAACGTGTTAAATATCATCTTTTCGTTTTTATTTTCATTACTTTCACCCAAAGTGAGGAGACTTTATATTCAATTTAAAGACATTTGGTCAATGCTTATTTTTCTTTATGAAAGTTGTGGTGAAAGTGAGGTTTAGGGACCAAATACATTTTCACACACGGCTTGGCTTGAGTTCAAACCTAAACTGCATGAAATGTCTTAAGCATATGGTGAAATAGACATCTCAAAATGGTCTAACTCTTCCATAACAAATGCAATTCATATTATACATACAATTCATTGCCAGTATTATTTAAACCCACGTTAACTTTTGTTTTAGGATCTTCACTTTGCTATCGGCCATCCTCCACCTGGGCAACATTCGCTACAAGAAGAAAACCTACAGGGATGACTCTATTGACATCTGTAACCCAGAGGTTTTGCCTGTGGTCTCGGAACTTCTGCAGGTACTACTAGATCAAGCTGTACTGAAAAGCTAAGCGCCCAGAAGTGTTTCCACATTTACCCTTCTAACGTTTGCTCGGGCTAGTCAGCGTGGATACTGACATTGCGGACTTAACATCTACAATGTGGGGTTTTGCCAAGTCAACAAGGTCAAAAAAGAAAACATTTAGAAAAAAAAAGCTTATCCCAGCATTTAAAAAAGATGCTGAACAAAATTGGAGCAAGATATTTTTCTTCATTGTTCCTCTGCATCGAATAAATGGTATATCATTGTAAAAAGTGCTTTGTCTCAGAATCACCATTTAGTCATTTATAATACATTTTATAGTAGCTATTATTTGTGAGGCATTAGAAAATTGAGTTATTGTTCAGTTTAACTCCTGGGGGAAATTTTGACCCAATTTGGGCTTTTTTTTTATTTTTTATGTTTTTGATGTCTTATAGCAAAGGAAAAGCATAAAAAAAACACTAGGTGGTTAAAATATTGCATAGATTGTCAAAACATGACGACTTTCAATATGCCACACTCCCGTCCCTTCTGCTTGCAAACGGGAGGTCGAGAGATACACCGTATAAGTGTCAAGTTTTGCCCATGTCGGGCTCATTTACTGCCATTCAAAATTGGAACTGTCAATTTTGGACATATTGAAAAGCCGGTTTTATCATGCGTTTCCTTTGATTTTTGTATTCATCCTTTCAACGGCAACTTGCAAACAGGGCGCTATAAAAAAAATTGTGTTGACAAGATATAACCACACATTTGCAAGGCTTTCAATGACTTCAATGATTGGATTAGCCTGGACTCCAATGATGCAAAACTCTTCAAAAGTTATAATACTCTATTTATGTCATAATAAATATTCCTACATATTCCTAATATTCCCCCCAATTTGTATGGTTGGATAGGGCTGATGCCACTGAAGGTTTTGTGGGGTTGAAAGTAAATTAGCGGTATATATTTATATATGACGATGTTAGGCTAGTGACAGGCCAGGCTAGTGAAAAATCACCGAACACCCAGGGGTTAAACATTATATTAAAAATGCGCTTCCCTTGACAAACTTTCAGATTAACGTTTTCGAAGATTTCAGTCATCCTACACCTAATTAACACTGAATAAACACAGGCATTTAATTTAATAAATGAATTAAAGAAAAATCTCCAATAAAACATGATTCATTTTGTGTTTATTGGCTTTCAGCAGATTGAATGATTTTAATTTGTCGTGTCATGGTCAGGTCAAAGAAGAGATGCTGATTGAAGCTCTGACAACACGGAAGACGATTACTGTGGGCGAAAAGCTGATTGTCCCTTACAAACTAGCAGAGGTAAGGAATTTTCAAACTATTTCGACCAGAAGTGAATATAGCCAACATTGTAGATGACTTGAATCCGATTGTGGTGAAGCACGTCCATATGCTCAGGATGAGTTTCTCGGTGTGTGTGTGTGTGTGTGTGTGTGTGTGTGTGTGTGTGTGTGTGTGTGTACTGTGTCTGGAGGCATTTTGCCAATTCAATAACGGCCTCGGCTCTTCAGCCTGACCTGGCCATGTTTACAGGACAGCTTGGACCCATACCGGATCTCCACTTGTACTCTTACTCCTGCTCCGCCACTCTGTGGCCGCACATGGACGCCCACACACACACACACACACACACACACACACACACACGCATCGTCTGTTAGTTTGTTTAGAAACAGGAAGGCATTTCAAGACCCTGTACAGTTTTCATTAGACACCGTGCTTGGAAAACAAACATAAGTCATGGTCTGCCGATGAGAGCCATCTGAGTGAGGGAAAGGACAACATTGACAGACACAGATTAAATAATGTATTAAATCACCGCCCGATGAAAGGTTTATGACAGAACTAACTTCAGTGTACAGAGTTGGTAATTGCCAAACTCATTTTTGTAGTGTTTAATACCCTATTATTCTGAACACTTTAAATGGACCAGTTGTTTTTTTTTCTTTGCACAATTTACAACAGTTCCAAAGTTTCTTAATAAAAGGTCTTTGACATTCTACCATTAGAATACACAACATGATAAATTTAAGTGTGCTTTCTAGCCACTTAAAATGTCGACGTTTCGAAAGGGCAATTCTCTCATGCAATTTGAAGTGCAGTTAGGGTGTTGCAACAAAGCAAGGGTTACTCAATGCTGTCAACCTAATGGCCTTGTTGCTATATTTTACTCTCTACTTTTACAAACTTTCAAAAAGTGGCAAGCGACATTCCTTCCATTCCTAAAAAGTGTTTCAATGTTTTGAGTGCTGTGCTTCTCAGTAAAGTTGATACACATGAAAGGTGCCCTGGCAACCTGATTTGCTCTGAGAGATTATCAGGTTTGCCACTGGAAACAATTTAATTTGTTTGAAAATTGCTTTTAAATTGCTTTTAAATGATAATAAAAATAATCCTAATTACACAAGCATGTGATGTCTGAAGCTGTTAAATGTTTAACACCCCACCTGTTAGAGTCCTAACACCACCATATGAGTAGTAGGTTTTCTCATCTGGTCAGAATTTTCAAGTCGATCCAATTTGGGATGCTCTCTGTCCGACCTCTCCACAACAATGAAAGTTGACAGTTTATGCAGCTTTAAATTGATGTGTTCCTCAATTGATTATTTGGATGGGAGTTTTCAAATAATGTCTTACTTGCTTATTTTGTGTGTTTAAAAAAAACAACAACAAAAAAAAACACCTATTGCTCTGACTCGCCATTTTGAAGTTTGTCTCCTATTTAATGAGTGACTCACCTTTTACTTCTGAAAGGTCAATGCTTTCCATTGGAAATGTAAATTTGATTGATTTTTCTCGATAATTTGACAAGGGGGCTATTCATTAAATATAAAACCTTTATCGACCCAGCTATGTGTGGCATACATTTAATATCTAAATATTGTCTTTTCATTTGGCATGCATGTGCTATTTGTCCTTACCTTATCTTTGTGTTTTTTTCTTCCTCCCATTCATGTGCTTGTCTTAGGCTGGGTGTAAGCCCCCCCAAAATGAAACAGAAACGAGACGTAATAGTAATTAACAACAGCTTATAGAAATGGGTGATGCTGTTTACACCCTCAAGAATTTCAAGTGGATAAGCCAAAGCCTTTCAGGTTACCTGATCTTACTGTGTGTTTGTGTGTGTACTTGAAGGCGGGCACAGTGAGAGATTCCATGGCAAAGTCACTGTACAGTGCACTGTTTGACTGGATTGTGTTCAGGATCAACCATGCTCTGCTCAATATCAAGGATCTGGATGAACCTACTAAGGTACGAAGAACTTGACATGCCTATCAGCTTAAGGGCACACGATAGGTCTTAGCAAATAATTATGGCTAAAATTAGACTCTATACAATTCGGATTTTTCAGGTAAGTTTGATGAATATGAACTGTTAAATGTATCCAAACCCAATTTTTTATGGTCCCATAGATCTTGTCCATCGGAGTGTTGGACATTTTTGGTTTTGAGGACTATGAGAACAACAGCTTTGAGCAGTTCTGCATCAACTTTGCCAATGAGCGTCTCCAACATTACTTCAATCAGCACACCTTCAAACTGGAACAGGTGAGCACACCATTTAAAATGGTCACTTTTAAATGCTCAAAGCTTTGATCTTTTAATGCATAATCACATCATAAGTGTCTGATAAATGTTGTTGCTGAAGAGTTTGATGCCTGTGTGTATTCGCTTCTTGGATGAGTCAAAATGGGGAGAATCACAGGGAAGTATTTGGTGGTATTTTATTTAAAAGCATGGAGACTGGTGTTCTCGACAAGGCAGTGAACAAATCGAGTGAGCTCACATGCTTAATACCCTTATGTGAACATATCCTACAATATTCTCATTGTAATTTTCCAACATGCAGCATTCATTTTCTCCCTGAGTGTTCACAACATGCATCCCATATGCGTCTCTCAAATGAGGTGTAGTCCTTTCCACTGATGTAGTACAATCATTATTTTAGCCAGTAATTTGCGATACCGATCAATGGTCAAGTCAAAGTCGGTGTAGACTTTGTCACTATTTAACAGAAAATAAATTGCTTGTAGTGAGAAGTACAAACCCAATTCCAATGCAATTTGGGAGGATGTATAAATTGATACTAAAAACAATCGATTTACAAGTAATTGAATATTATTTTTCAGGCTATATCCAATTGAATATACTACAGAGACAAAGGGCCCTCATTTGGTAGAATGGAAAACAAGCACTGAGTGTAGAAAACATGTGCATCCTAATTTTGGTGCCAGCGCAGGTTTAGTCTGCGGTCTTTGAGGTGGTATCGCGCCAGTCTGGGTGTTAAGGCACACACATGGTTTGCTCTGCGCCTGGCGCACTGATCACAGAAATCAAACTGCACTTTTTGGAAGAACAGGTGAATTTACAATTTTGTGCATATTTAGTTCATCTTGTTTGAGAATTTGGCCCCGGGTGCATCTGCTAGTTGGGTTTTCACAAGTAGACTAGATTTTAGACTAATAAATGGTGGTCCGCTTTGTATGTGTTTACGTGGATGCCGGGGTATCTCATTCATAAATGTGACTTTAACAAATTACAATAACTATCAATTTAATAATATTTTAATAGCATCCTTGTCACTGCTTGACTGGGAGGTGGGACGCGCGGGGACTCACTTTGGCCTCGTTGGCTGTGACCATTGACAACATTCAGTATGCATAGGATAATCCAGAGTTATTGTAATGCCCATGCATCACACCCGCAAAGATTACTTTAGTAGTCTCTCAGGATGTTCTTAAAAAAAAATAGCTCACAAGTTATTATTTTTCCCTGTACTGTATTTATACAAATATGATAAAAGTTACTGGTAGTATTACATTTCTCTTTTTATAGCTAGGAAGGCAACACGTGGAAGCTTATATATTAAACTCTCCATCCATGTGCTAAAAATGGTCTTATTTATGTAGTCTGCTCCATTATGCTAGTTTGCCCCATATAAAGAAAAAAAAATGAGTGTGTGATAAAGGTAAATGTATACTTTTTTTGTGACTGCTTGGATATCGAAGGGTTTTTAGTTAGGTCTGGAAGCAAAATTGGACTCTCACTCAGAAGTCGGGCGCGGCCTTTTACTTTTGAGATTAGTATGCACGCTTGCAGGTGCATTTAGAAAAATAATACTTTAATACGATCACATCACCCTTGAGTACTAACAGTAATAGCCACTACCAATCATCCTTAAACACAAAAATGTTCTTTCCAATAAAGCGATAAGCATTTTAGTGAGCGAAATATAGAGAAACTGTCTGCAGGGATTTTCATTAAACTTCCCCAAGATTAAGCCTTCATTGACTAAAGCTCTTTCCCATGGACACAGGAAAAAATAACATGCACAGGGAAGCAGTATTTGAAAGCAAAATTGCCTGAGGTACTTGAGATTTTTTTGTAAGAATAGTTTCGAGTGCTGAGCGTACTGTTTGTGTTGCCTGTAGGAGGAGTACAGGGCAGAGGGCATCAACTGGAGAACAATCGACTACATTGACAACACGGGCTGCATCAATCTCATCAGCAAGAAGCCCACAGCTTTGTTCCACCTCTTGGATGAAGAGTGCAAGTGAGTCCACTGTTAAGTTATTTCTGAAACTTTTTTTTTTTTTTTTTGCTAGCGAGTCACAAACTTCATCAATTAGAATGCATGCCTGTGCTCCCACATCTAAAAAAGTTAGGTGGGTGAAGAGTGCTTGGATGCGGTTGAGAAGCTTGTGCGTCAGGCCCATTCACCCGAGATCAGAAACATCTGTATCATTTTATTGTATCACCCCCAGCTTTGTCTGTCTTGCGACACTGAAGTTCACTCAACTTAAAAAAGCTGCAAAGCATCGGCTCCATGTTGTTTTGATTGAGCTCGGATTTCAAAATCCCTGGCGTCTCATTCCTCCGTTCTTCCTGTAATCTGTTGATTTTCCGCAGCAATTCTGGCACTCGATAAGAAAGGGAGCAAGAGACCGTTTGAGCTCCTATTGACTTGAAATGACCGCATGGCTGAAGATAAAATGTCCAAGTGGTTAAAGATCAAATCGTTTTAACTCGTCTGAAAAATTGTGATTGAAACTAGCTGTGTCTTCTTCTACTGTACTGTATAGAAGTAGGCGGTTGTTTTATCATTTGTCATTTTAAAATGCAATAATCATATCAGGAATGAGTTGACTGGTGCCAGTTTGTTTTTCCAAGTGTCTGTTTGCGACGTGGCTTAAATCGCTGTCTTCTGTGCAGAGCTCCTCCTTCAAGATGTTTTCATTTGGAGTGCAGATGTCAAAAGCCATTGTTGTGCCCTCTGCCAAGATTGTTGCGTGTTAAAAACTTGTCTTTGATTTTCAGCTTCCCACAAGCCACCAACCAGACGTTGCTGGATAAATTCAAGCGGCAGCATGAGGGAAATAGGTACATTGAGTTCCCCGCTGTCATGGAACCCGCCTTCATTATTCGACACTATGCTGGCAAGGTCAAGTATGGTGTCAAGGTCAGTCTTAATCTGTTTCATGACCATACTGTGCATTTGCTTGGATTCCAATACAACTGTAAGAGGTTTAGGGACATTTATCCCAACATTTTGATCTATTTTTTTTCTTCACAACACTAGAAAGGCTAATCACTAATAACATTTGTCTGCCTTTTATTCATTTAGTACTCTGTTTTTGACACTGTGGTTAGCAGTTTGAGCCATAACACGCATTTCACGCAGAGGCATAGTCAAAAATGATTGTCAAGAACATTGGTTATCATAAAAAAAAACAACTAGCAAACATCATTTTCAAGGACAGTTTTGGATTTTCAAGGACAGTTTTGGATTTTGAATCTGCTGATTTTGTAATTCGACATTAAAAAAATGCTGGATTTATTTATTTTTACAAAATTATGATGTGTACACTTAACTACCCGTTGAGAGTACACATGTAAATAAAGTCAGTTTTTGACAGTTCACGCACTTCATTCTTGGAAGTTTAGGTATTATTCTTCGAAGCTATCATAAAACGTAATGGTAAGTAGTGTTTACTTTTAAGATGCATGGCTGGGCCAGTCTGCCCCCCCCCCCCCAAAAAAAACAAAAAAAAAAAACAAAAAAAAAAACATATAGCCTGGATGGAGCCTGGAGTGTTTCAGGCAAAATGATTGGTACTACTGTCGTGCGTGTGAAAACTGATCTAGAAAAAAAGTCATTCTTGTTTATTTTGTAATGACGACAAGTATAATAACCTCAAATACACTTAAAGGCCCAAGATGTGAAACGTCAAATTATAAAACAGCAACAGGAATTAAAGAAAACAATTTTTTTCTTGCATGCTTGAAGGCGCAACAACAAGATGAATAGGTACATTTTTTAGCATCCTACAACAGACTACATTATTGCTCAATTATGGAATGTAGTCTGCTGCAAGGGGAAGTGAACAGAATAAGAATTTCATTGTATGGTACAACCATACATATAACAATCTATTGAAAGTTGAATCTTGAAAATGATTTAATTTATTGCACCTAGCTATGTCTTTTGCCAATGACTTGTGTGAGCTGCAACCAGTGGTACTTCATTGTTCTAATGTCATCTGAAAGAATCCCTTCATAGATTTGAAGATGTGATGCCAATCTTTCAGCCTATAACATTCGATTTACAAAGCATATGTCACCAGGATTTCAGGGAGAAGAATACGGACCACATGCGACCAGACATCGTGGCGCTGCTGAAAAGCAGCAAGAACGCCTTCATTTGCAGTCTGATCGGCATCGATCCGTCGGCCACCTTCCGCTGGGCGGTACTCCGGGCGTACTTCAGGGCCCTGGTGGCTTTCAGACAGGCTGGAAAGAGGCACATCCCCAAGCGGGCTGGTGAGTGCAAACACAAGTTGCATAAGGGATGTGTATTCATAAGCCATGACCAAAACTGAACCCGAAAAGACTATTCGATGTATAATATAAATAAATAAGAAGTAATTATCATACCATATTTGGGTCTACTGAAAGGGTAACTCTTTAGATCTACTTATGAATCTTTCTTGTGAGCAAATTTTCCAGCTGAAAAGAAAGTGATCAAACAAAATGGCATACATACCATGATCGTACCACACATAATTGTCATATTTTTTTCATTGTAGCTGGCTTTCGGCACATGACGTATTTGATGCCTCCGACCGCTTTTCCTTAGTTTTTGTGCTCTGTTCTGTAGTCATATGGCTACCATGTGTTTACTCCAGCTGTTCCTCTTTTTCTAAATTTTTTGGTATCTTGAATGCTGTTTTTCTTCACTGTAGCTGATTTGCGTTAGAACCTTGCGATTAGTCATAAATGTGAAATGGCTTTCCTAGTCTAATATCCAAACGTGTAAATCTAGCATCATTTGCCTTGCTTCACATTTTTCTAATCTTTCCAACTCCCAAATGAAGTTCAGCTCCAGCACCCTGCTATTAATTCAAAGATAAGTTTTGTTTCTCTGCTTTACATAGTAGTAGTATTTGACATAGACTGCGTTGGTGATTTACCACCCACATCACATATGTAACATAGGGCCACTAACGTCACTTACAAAAAGTTCACAGAATTGACTTATTCCTCTTAACTTGTTGAAACTAATCAATGGAAAAAGCCACGGCTCTCACCACCTATCCGTAGAATTAAACCACCTGACTATCTCCATCAAATACATTTCCCAATGTGAAAAACGTCTCGCAAAAGTCTCTCTCCAGTGGACAACTGCATCTCCTTTTCTTCGCTGTCTAATCTTTCATTTTCCTCTCTTTTCCCCTGTGTTGTTTGTCCGTCCTTGTGTTTCTTTCTCTCCTTGTTTCTCTTCTCATCTTGTTTTGCTTCTCCAAGGGCATGATGACGCTGTTCCCTGTGCACTTTTGAAAAGTGTGGATAGTGTTAGCTTTCTGCAGCACCCTGTGCATCAGAGAAGCTTAGAGATCCTGCAGAGATGCAAAGAGGAGAAGCACAGTAAGGCTGCCAAAGAAAAGAACTCCTCCTACTCTACCTGTCAGCCCACAGACCACTGGGAATCGCAGCATAAGGGATGAGGCCAACCAACATCAACATGACTGCACTCTACTGCAGTTAGAATCAAACCAAGAGAGATCAGAACCAAAACAGACAAATTTAAGACAACAATTCACAGGCCTAATATGGACTGCTTTGTGATTGTCGACAACGCTGGTTTTCTGTTACTAGGTTAGATGCTTGTTGGTCTCCCCTCCTTCCGACTTCTCTTCTTTCTTGCAATACATACAAGTAGCTGAATGGTTCATTTTTTTTAGATGTTTTCTCTGCATGGTGTCCACAGGCATTTCAGGTCACTAAAACGTTGGGGGAGGTCTAGCAAAAAAATGCATGTTGCTTTTGCTTTGTGGAGACACATTACCATTGCCGTTCCATTATAGCACAAAAAAGTTGCACAATGAAACATTGAGGTGACTGTAACAGATGGGTTACATAGCAGACATTCGTGACATTATGACCACTTGCACAATGCTGTGTAATGATATCCAATATGAGAGCTGCATCAAATATTCTGCCTTTACAAAGAAAAGAAGGCTTCAGTTTCCACTTTACCTACAACATTTCAAGGTTCCAAATGGCACGGATTGAACTATTGAAGTTTGCGTTAGAATACGACAAAAAGTGGCAGGCTCAGTTACTCGTTCGCTGTAATTACGATTTTTACGACTGGGTCAGTATAGGTTAGTGATCAACATGGGTACAGGGGACAACATATCACTTGTGTACGCATTTGAATTATGTCACTGTTGTAGGAACACAGCAACATTGTCGAGCAAAAAAAAAAACCTTCATTTTAATTGAAACTATCAGAGCTATCAAATATTTTTATAGAACTAAACAGTTCTACATGACTGCAAACTTGAACCACAAAAGATAAACAATTATTTATGTATACTAATTTTTGGTTGTCAATCAAACTGACCAGTGTCAGCCTCATAAATGCCACAATATTTGACACGGCTCTTGTTATAGATATCATATTACTTTAGTCAGTGTATATGTGTATTCCTGCCGCTTTTGTTCTTACGTAGTCAGTGCTTTACACTAAAGAGCCCCAGGTTTTTTCCCCCACATGCTACTTTCAAGATTCTTTTTTTTTTCCATGATGCTCAAATGTCGATTTGTCTTTGTTTTGTGCTGTCCTGCAGCTCCCGATGAGAGTGAGAATTTACAAATTGATGAGACTGAAAACGGTATACAGTGCCATCTGATGTATCCCTTTTCTAGTTAGGCTAACACGCTATTAGCTTTTACATTTTTCATCACAATTATAGCCATGTGAAAAACATAACTTCCATTATAAACTGCAGGCTTATCACTGCTACGCCATCACACTTTTAACATAGTAGTTAAGCGTTATCTCGAGAGCCCAATGCTATTTTGAATGGGAAGATTTAAAATGGCTTAAAAAAGGCATTGTGACTAAACACTCTTCTGTAATTTGACACTAACAAGAGCAACTCATTTTAACCTTCACAGACCTTTTGTTTCTGAAATATAGCACTTGCACTAAAGAAGGGCATAACAATAAACTGCAGTAACACTTATTTTGACAATCAAATGATTTAGATTTGGAAGGAAAGTCGTGCTTACCCAATGCTGTCTGTTGATGAACAGGTGTGAGCAGGAGGAGTCCACGTGCTCCGCTGTCAGACCATCAGGGGAGCAACACCATCAATGAAAAATCTCCCCGGTAAGAGCGTGTTAAATCTCTCCTTATTTTCTTTCGCAACCTCAGCCCACTTTTTTTTTCCAGTCACACGCGCTCTTCTTTCCAAATTAATTGAGCAGCAGCTTCCTCAGTGATATAAAGTCACATCTATGTGTTGCTGAGAAATGTCGAGGGTCGGATAGTCAGTCTTGACAGGGTACCTGTCTGCTGGACTGCACACTGCAGTGCTTTATGGGGCTCACTCTCTCTTACACACACGTTAACACAAACGCCAGTGTGCATCACCTTCTACTCAGCCTAATTATAAAATGGGGACAAATTCTGTGTAAGATTTTAGATGTGTATTTATTCGTTTAGTTTTTTGGGGGGGGTGATAAAGTGTTATACTTTCGTCTGGATGGAAGACAAAATAACCCCAGTAAACATTTTAACACAAGTAAAAAAAAATGAAATGAGAAGTGGTATACAATTTTGGTGTGCGCTTTACCATAGAGGTTCTCCGGGCCTTGTCTGGAATAGGCGTGTGGGTCGACAGAGCCGGTTATCGTCCGGCAGCTCCATCACAGACGAAGACGGCATCTTTGTCAACTCTACCAGCAGCAAGCTTCTGGAGCGAGCCCATGACATTCTCATGTGAGCGTCTTCTCCTTTTTTGGGATGAAGGGGATACATTTTAATAAAATATGCTATAGGTGAGCCAAAACTTAGACCAAATTAATAAATAAATAAATATATCAATATACTGTATATCAATTACTGTGATCCATAAATGCGATTTTATGAATTAAAAAAAAAAAACAACAACACTTTTTTTGGGTTTCTGTGTAACTGAGGACATGCACTACAAAGGAAGAGGCAACATCACATCACACGCCAACGACCTGCTCTCAAGTTCAAAATACAAACAGCAAATAATTCATACATGACCGTGCACCCTTTCGTTTTGAAATTAGCCTTGGCAGCATTGGTTGCTGATAGCTAGCTTTACTCTTTCTCGCGACTCCTGTTTTTATTGCTGTTACATCTTCTCTCTCCGTCTTAAAAAGTCATATTCAAGTGTTGCTTACAGATGCTAAGAAACCGCTGGTTAAATATATTGTCATTGTACAATACGGCACAAGTCTCCAGCGTTAGGGCTAACTGCTAACTCGGTAGTGCATTCAAATTGAATTGGACATTTCAAGCTCGAACAAAAAACAGGCCTATCTCTTTATAAGACATTAATAACTGCAAATATCTAAACAAGTTGGACTTTTTGTCAATCTATAAAAGCTGACATAGCCTGAAGAATTAGGGGGACAAAATTACCTTTGATATTTTACTTTCATAATTACAATAAAGGCTTCATTAAATCACTTATTTTTAATACCCATTCAAATAACTGGGCTTCTGCCTTCCATTTTAGTTTTTGTTAATCAAAATAGAGATGATATAAGCAAATGGGACCACAACTTGCTTTTGTGAGTAAAAGGCACACATCTCAGAGCAATTTTGCTCTTTGCTGCTGTCTCAGCACCAGCCACATCTGATCTGAGAAAAGCACCGGGTCCTCACATCATTGAAGAATAGTACTCTTGAGAGGCGGGGTTTTAGTGAGCCTGCCGACTAACTCCCAGGTTACAAGTATGGCCACTAAAATAACTCAGATTTCAAAAGAAATTGAATTGCCATTGTGCCGAATCTATTATCATATACATATGGAAAGTTTAAAATAGCACAATACAGATTATATTAGTGATGTGTTCACTCGACTGTTTAATTGTTTCAAGCTTTTCTACTCTGGCCTTCTTTTATCTAATTTTAGTAATTGCCTCGTGCTTGTGCGGGGTCTTTCTGCATTCTTAAAACACAAAATTGAAGAATCTAAATCATCTGAAGGCGTGAATTTCAAATTGAATAGTTTTCTCTCGATGTGCCCCGTGATTGCCGTGCAACAAATTTACGGTCTCCTCCACATCCCGCCAAAAGTCAGCTGAGATATGCTCAAACTCACCTGGCACCCTTAGGTGAACAAGTGGCCTAGAAAATGATGAGTGTTGCGCAATAAACAATATTAATTTTAGCAGTCGATTTCAAATAACGTAACTGACGCCTGATGGATTCCCTTTTTATCCTTTCTTTGAACAGGAGGAACAAAAACTACAAAGCCAAGCTAGCTCTTCCAAAGGTAAGCAGAAAGCATTATTTTTGCTCTATTTGAGGATAGTAACCGATTACATCAAGTGAGTGTTCGTGCAAACTTTTCTGCATAAACTTTTCTTCATAATTGCCACTTTCAGCACTTACTGAATGTCAAGTCACTGAAGTATCTCAGCAACCTGACGCTTCATGATCGCATCACCAAGTCGCTGCTTCACCTTCACAAGAAGAAGAAACCACCAAGTATCAGTGCACAATTCCAGGTCAGGCACACGTGCGAGCACACACACACACACACACACACACACACACACAGACAAAATATTTGAACAGCCATTGTTATTATAGTGCTGTTTTGCAAACATTTTGAGGTCTCATTTACTTCATTATGAATATGACAAATGTTGAGGATGTCAGTTAAAGTAGAATGTCCGTTATGCCTTTCACGCTTGCATGATGAATGAATGATGCCTGTGCATTTAACGCGTTTAAATAAGTTTCCCCTGCATTATGTGACTTTACTACAACAGTGCAATATGAATGGATGCATAGTCAGTGCTTTGTGGTGATCATTCTTTTTTTTGTACCCATCTCACATTTGATCTTCTAATTTACTAGCACCTCAAGCTGGTTTCCAGCCAATCGCAGGGCACACAAAGACAAACAACCATTAAAAGAATCGTTGCGGCCCTGGATTGTATTAGAGAAATTGAAGTAAATGTCACCCAAACAGCAGGTTGAGGCAGACCTCTGACTACTGTTGTCATCAATTGTAATTCATTGTGCAGACATAAGTAATGTGTATACGGCATTAATGAACTGATTACAATGTTTTCTTAATGAAGAAACAGAAATACAGTTTGCCATCTAAAGCATTTCATTTAAAGTTTGACTTTAAAGTATATTCTCGTGTATATACCGTAGTTGAATTAGCACTTGTAAAACATCAGGGATTATATCTTTATAGTTTACATTTAGGAATAGTAAGAAAAATGTTTTTTTTTTTTATGAGCAATAGTTGTGAGTAGCGGCGCAATGACAGCTGCTGGCTTTTGTGCGTGGAGAACTTCACTTCCCACTTCCTGTGCTATGCTGATTGTTTTAATCTCCCATGAAGGAGGCAGAGGCTGAATTCCTCTTGCAGCTGACACAAGCGCACATGACACATACCAGACCAACCTCATCTTTATCTTGAAGTTAACTTGAAGAATATTTTATTAGAAGATGGAAACGTGAGGGGCACCAAACAAATTTGATTTTGTTTCTTTAATTCGATGTGTTGTGTATGTGTCTTATTCTGCAGGCCTCTCTCAATAAGCTGATGGAGACCTTGGGTCAGTCTGAGCCTTATTTTGTCAAGTGCATCCGTTCCAATGCTGAGAAGGTATAGCAAGAGCAGCTTTATTGTTTGAGTTTTACCCCAAACCATTTTCTCCCGTATCCCTTAGTAGTAGTCTAGATCTGTTGATCATTTCCTGTTCTTCTCTTTTCACTCTCTACCGCCTGTTGATCCCTCTTGTGTCATACTCCACGCGTTTCCTTCCCTCTTACTTGAACTTTTCCCTTCCGCAGCTGCCCTTGCGGTTTAATGACAACCTGGTGCTGAGGCAGCTGCGTTACACGGGTATGCTGGAGACTGTGCGCATCCGGCAATCAGGCTACAACATCAAGTACAGCTTTAAGGTAAAATCGCTGGCACCCTAATATGTGGACCTTCGGCTACTGAATCATTCCCCATTCATTCATTTTGTACAGTTAGGATGCGTAAAAGAGGAACTGTTCAGTACAGCTCACCACAGTGTGGTTTGGCATGGGATGGCTAAGCGCTGAAAGATATTTTGTATTCAATGGTCAGTTGTATTTTTAAAGCAAACATGCTGGGTCAAGTCATCCTCAGTTTGAAGTATTAAAAAAATGTACCCTGTAATTACATTTTACAATTATAAGTTTTAATATTACACTAATTAGTTTTCACTCATTTCAATTACATCACATGTATTTCGAAACAATTTTCATAAATTGATTAACCAATTCTATAACAGAATGAATACATGTGTATGATTGGCTTTACAATAAATCAGTTAATCTATTGTTTAATTAGATGAATGAATACAAAATACTAACCATTTTGCTAGTTAATATTGTAAATGCCCGGTGGGCCTGATTGAAGAACAGAGACAGCTGTGTGTGAGCCATGGGTCCTACGTTTACCTACGAGTGAAGCTTAATCATGCTTGCAGGGTATGTTGGTGGGTTGGATGCTTTTTGTGTGAATAAAGGGACAAGATAGTAGCGTGACCTGCCATTGAACTCAAAAGAGCAATGTAATACAATTAACGACACAAATCATTTTGGTTTCCTTCTTCACGGTTTGTGGCTGTTTCATTTCAAGAGGACATGCTCTGTTTTGTAGGAGCCTTCTTTAGTCTTTGTCAAAGAGAGGGTTCCCTGAGAGGAAGTGTGACTAGTGGCGTTTTTTTTTTTTTTTTTTCAACCCAGCGCACTGTTTACCAAACAGAAACAAACTGGAAATAAGGCTTCATAACAGTACAGTGTATTCAGAAAGACTACTTGTCTCCTCAATCTCCAGCCGCAGAAAAGCATTATTCATCTCTTTCCACAAGCTAAGTAGTGAACAATGTGACTAGTTTTATGAAGAAAATTGATGGTTATCTGTGGTTTAGAATAGCTCTCCAGGAAGAGAACCCTCATTGAGCCAAACTTCGGCCAAGTAAATGGGGTGCATCTGTGGATCATATTAACATTTTTTTCCCCCTCTGTGCAAGCATATGCTGGCCAGAACCTAGATGTACCATCAATCTCACTGTTCAAAATCCCCAAAGCTTGAAGGATATTTGACACTAGGTTTTCCACAAGTCTAGGGTGGTGAATTCTTATCCCCCCAAAATATTTTTTGCTGATGTTGCTCAAACACAAATGAACTTTGTGTCATACAAATGCGTTAGAATGATGTCAATCAGCATGATGGTAGCTCATTGCATTCTTTCACTCTAATTCCATTTGTGGTTTCTGGATGTTGACTTGTGCCTAATCTGTCATGTCATGTACAGTTTTGAGGTAGAGTAAGGCAGTGTGACAAAAATGTAATATTTTTGCTCTTGTCAAATGTGGACACACAATCACCGTGAACAATTCAGCCATCAATTAAAGTAAGGATTTTCAGAAGGTTTGACGATTAGCTTGACAATAGCTCCTATACAAATGCAGAAAACCAATAGGTGCATTCAAAACAAAGCAGAAATCTTTTGTAACCCATTGCAGAGCTAGCAGTCCACATGGTAATAGCTCTGTTTGCTAATTTTGTACAAAACTCTACGTTCACTGGACTTTGGATGAGGTCCACCTAGCTCCAAACATTCATCACTAACAAGAGGAAAAGTTGTTCTAGTGACTTTCGGACAGGTGTGCTTCAGAAAAGCTGAATGGGAAATACGGCAGGGTATACAAAGACTCTAACAGATAGCATGTTAACTTATCTGGGCAAACTCATGCCTTGATTGGTGACACAGTGCGGAGGAGAATTGCAGATCTGAGTTGAGCTAGTAGCAATACAGTATACAGTATGTACGCAAGAGTCTCTTTAAACTTTCAGCATTCAAGAAACCCCTTCCATAATGTTGTACTGACAGTTTTATTTAGAAGTGAGCATAATGAATGTCATTAGCTCATAGATGCAATGTGTAGGTGGACACAATTTTGTAGTCAATAACTGTACTGTACGTAATTATGTAGCAGAACTTATTTGGGTGAGGTGAGTGGGACTCATGAAAGTACTCTTTATGATGAGGTTAAATGGATAATTTGAGCATTACTGTTTGCCAGACATTCTTCCAGACATATTTAGTGCTGCGGTCAGCGCTAATGACAAATATCCTTGGCATGATATCATTTTCACAGATTTGATTGTGCACCGACTCCATAGAACAGAGCTCGTCCATTGTCCTCGTCATTTTGCAACACTCCCCATGCTTGTAATTGTATAAACACGGCATCGGTTTCCCCATCCACCCCCAAAAGATCAGGATGCAGTGTATTGGAGCCACACAATGAGGCTCAGTTTGAAGATTCGGGCTTCAGCATATTTATACCATCAAGTCTGAACCCCTGCAAAAATGAACAATGTATGCTTTCACCTGGAACTACTTGTACCTTTGTAGCTTTTTTCCAGTTTTGGGCTCTGCCCTAAGCGATACTTTATCAAGTGTGCTCAGTATATGTTACTTGTGTTGGTGATGTACTGTTTTATTTCAACAAGGCCATGGTGTTGTATTGTTTAAGTGTTTTTACCCACAATCCTGAAATTATTATTATACATTTTTTTCCAATAAACAATGCTTGCTCTGCTTTTGTTTTAGGGAAATTTTGGAACAAAATATAAGCTGATTCAATATCCAGTAAACATCATTTGTCTTTTTTCTTTTGTGCTCGTAACAGGATTTTGTCCATCACTACTATTTGCTGCTCCCAGAAAGTATCAGTACCACCAGAGAGGACATCCAGCACTGGCTGGACCAGCTGGACCTGGAACCAGATGGCTATCAAGTCGGCAAGACAATGGTATAGCAACTCCGCCCTCTCCTATCACTCTCTTATATGGAGCTTCCAAGATGACGTATGGTTTTGATATATACATAAGGTCAAAGTGGCATATTTCACCTGCTTCAGACCAACAAAGCAATTATGGACTACATAGACCATAATGCTTTGCGCCGTTGAACTAATAGGAACACAGACAATAAAATTACTGGTACTTGAACAAGTACATTATTGTGATCCCCCCCCCCCCCCCCAGAATCATGTGCTTTTTTTTAATAACAATGATTTGAGCTTTCTGGCATTGTCGTGAGCTGCTTTCTATCGACAACCTCCCCACAATATGTCTCCCTTCTCATGTGTGGAAAACAATTGCTTTGACTCAGACTGTAACGATACCCAACACAATCCGATAATATTGTGATATGACCCTCAACGATACGATAACTCGCATGATTTTTGGAAATCGTTACGTCCTGACTCCAAACAGTGGTTTTTCACACTGAAATACATAGCCAAGAAGAGGCGTAATTTGGGCTCCAAACCGATATAAAAGTACAGTATGAGGATGTAATGAAGACAGTGCCCCATATTTGGTGTGTGTGTGTGTGTGTGTGTGTGTGTGTGTGTGCATGTGTGACTAACATGAACAAGGGTCTTCAGCTTGCTGTCTTTATAATTACAAGTTCATACCTGGCATTTTTGCGGCCATGTGTCAGAGATATCTACTGTTTGTGTGTGTGCTTGCTAACTGATTGTTCGCAGTACCAAAGGGGGAGTCTCCAGCCGCTGCTTTATTAAGACCCTGTTACCTTACGCTAACTCAGTGGTGCTCTCCCCTGTCAGGTGTTTCTGCGGGAGGCAGAGCGTCAGCAGCTGCAGGCCCAACTCCACAGTGAAGTTCTCAGGCTCATCATCATGCTGCAGCAACGGTTCAGAGCCCGACTGGAAAGGAAGCAGTTTCTTAGAATGAGAGCAGCGGCAGTCTGCATCCAGGTATGATTTTTTTATTGCATCCATTTATCTTTCATTGTGTTAAATACAAGTTTCCTGTTCTTTTTTAGTTGGGGTCTGAGTTTTATAAAATAAAGCTAACTGCGAAATTTCTCCCCCATCTAAATGAGCGTAGTCTTTTTTTCTCCACAAGATTTTTTTAATAATCATTTATATGATGTGACTGAGCTTTTTTAGTCAAAGCATTTCAAAACCCGGTTGGCAATCTGTTCATATTGCACTGTTTCCGCTCTAAAATCTAAATGACATCTTTCTGTTGACAGTATATCAATAATTTCTAAGAAATGACACATACTTTTGATTACCCCAAAATTCTTTTTATTATTTCTTTTTTTACCGTTTTACCCCCATGTTTCTGTTATTTTCCAAAACCGCACAGACTCATGAAAATATACACCACCGCATACAATGTCAATAATTTAGTTTTTTAGTACCATTTTTTTGTGTTTTCCTGTTTAGATGCATTGGAATCATATTTCACTCGATGCAACAATCACTTTGGTTTTTAGATGCACCAAATCCGTGCATAACATGATATTTTATTTTTTGTCTTAACCTGACAGAAATGGTGGCGCCTGTACCGACCCATGGAAGCTGAGGAAGAACAAATTGTCCAGAATGTCCAAGAGGAGGCAGCATTGTGCCTGCAGACACATTGGAGGGGTTACAGGGAGCGTCAGAGGTTCATGCTGTGGAAAGAGGCTGCGCTGGTGCTTCAGAGGGCATGGCGACTGTGGCTGTGTCGACGCTGCGCTGCAGCTCTGGTCATTCAGACGGCCTGGCGATGTCATAGAGCAAGAGAGGCCTACTTGCGTCTTTACGCCGCTGCGGTGCACCTCCAGGCTGTAATTCGAGGCTACCTTGCTCGGGAACGGTAAGGCATACAAATGGTGTGCAACACCGTTTTCATTTTTGTACTACCTCAGTGAGTGATCATAACACAGTTGTGAACATTTTAAACATTACCAGCTTCAGAGAACTGACCAATCAGAAGCTTCAGCTGAGGAAGGCTCAACTAGAAAACGGGCAGGTGAGGTTTTCACCAGAAGAGGAACCCCATGACAGAGTGATGGATTTTGACCTTAGCACTTGGGACGACCACTCCTGTGAGGAACCAGAAAGGAACATCCTTGGCGGCACCAATGGAGACTTCAAGGAGGACTCCACCTCACCTACACGGCACTGTGAGGCACCTCGCTCAGTCACTCCATCCACAGTAGTGGTCCGAGAGAAGCTGAGAGCAGCTGATGAGCTCAGTCAGAAAGCCACGCGGGCCAAGAGAGAAAGTCGACGGATGCGAGAGTTGGAGCAAGCCAAATTCAGTCTCGAGCTCCTCAAAGTCCGTGCCACCTGTGGCGGAAGCTCGCCCACCTCAGAGGAAAGGCGCTGGTCTTTAGAACTGGTGCCCTCGATGAGCCCGCCTCTTTGTTCTCCACAGGGCACACCTGACAGTCAGAGCTCGAAAGGCAGCTTTGAACTTTTGAGTATCGAGGATGCTCCCAAAGCAACAGAGGAGGTGACTGACAGTGAGGACCTCTGCTCTCCGATCGGCTCGCTCGGAGCATTGTCAGATCCAAGCATGGAGGTTCTCCCTATAAGCCCGAAAACAGAGCAGGTCACCAAGGTGCCAGCTTCGGATGCCGGAAGCCATTTTCATATGCAAACAGATTCTGCCGTCTCCTCCACACATCCGTCCAAACTTGAGAACTACCTCCCGACCTTTTACGTCCCTGCTAGTGAAAGCAGCCCCGTCATTCCCAGTCATCCAGCTGCACCTCCTGTGCAATACACGAAGATTGCCGACCCTTCAACTACCAGCAATCAATCTTCAAAGGAGAGACAAGAGTCAACACGAAAGCCGGTGGTAGTGGTCATCAGTATGCAAAAAGAAACCCCGTTGAGCAAAGAGCTGAGCGATCTGGTCCATCCCTGCGTTGAGGTTTGTGACTCAAAGGTCTCAGGTTCGTGACTCAACTTGAGGGCATTTACCCTAACCGTGTTCCCCCTCTCCCCCTGCAGGTCGATCAGGTTGTCTTGGAGAAGCTGGTGCGACTAAACGAAGAGAAGGAGGAGAGGCAGCGACATCAGAATCAACAGAATGAGCGGGAGATGATGGAGCAAATAAGACAACAGAAAGACGCGTTGGAGCGTCAGCGCCTTTTCTTTGCTCAGTATGAGAGAGACATGTTTGAGAAACAGAGGGGAGAGGCTCTGCGGAAAATACAGCAGAGCCGACAGAGTGAACAAGATGTTGGTGGACTTGCAAACTCCAGCAAACCATCTAGACCCAGATCTCTACTCATTGAAAGAACATCAGAAATAGTTCCTCATAGTAGAACCCAGTCGGACTCTTCTGACTCTTCAGTATGCTCCCCACAGGGTAGGGGTGTGCCCAGTAGCACCACTCTTCCCCAGTTACCTCCCCCACCCGCCCCTGCCCACACCGACAGGCGTAAGGAGAGCAAGCCTGCTGCAGAGGGCTGGGCGCCCAAACTCACCCTGCAGTCCAAAGACGGAGCAAGCAGAGTGAGAGCAGCCCCCAAGAAAGTTCAACGTAGTCAGGGCTCCACAGTTAGTCTGACAGCCAAGCCAGGCAACATCTTCTTCTCTCCCAAAGACAAAGTAACATTTGCTAAGTACGTATTAAGCTAATCAGTTATTAAATTTGGGGCTATGCTTTAAACATTTAATCCAGTATCGGGTATATTTGCCTGCAATATCCTAGCTCTTGTACTGTGGCAGTGCAGTGTTTCACTTAATAACATGTATTGAGGTCTCATATTTCATAGAACAGGGGTTCCCAAACTTTTTGGAGTCAGGGACCCCTTTTTACAAAGCAAATTTCCCAAGGACCCCCAATTGCAAATGTTTGCTGAAAAAAAATCATTTAAGCCTTTTTATTCACCATCAGATTCAATTTGACAACAAGCACTGGGATATTTGTTCCTTTTCAGCCATACTTTAGGGTACAAAATAAGGCTTAAAAAAATTCAATACACTCACCACATGTGACACAACATTTCAAGTTAGTAGTTCAGCTCCACTTGCTGCTTTTTTCCACATCCAAATACTATTTTGTACACATTTTGCCAAAATCTGAAAACTGCTAAAAATTGTAAAGACTAAAGTCTAAAGTGTCTTTTTTTTTTTAACTCCCTCTTACTACGATGCGAAAAATTAAATCATCGAAAGATTATATTTAACACTTACTAAACAAATTGAGATTGGGAGTGACTACGTAGTTTACACTTTTTTTTTTTAACTGACTCGAAATAACCAGGACAATTGACTCAACATACTTTGCTCGAACTTGTTGCAGGAGATTTTAAAACCACCATAATACTTAATAGTTAATAGTTACTGTAATAGGTTTTCTCAAATGCTGTAGCAGTCGTACTGGCTAAGTTTTCCTTGGGTTCCTTGTAACGGAACTGGATTTCATCTTTATTCAATGCAGGTAATAAGTTGTTTGCAAAATCAGCGTAATGCCACGTTTATTGTTTGTTCAATGTTTCCTTGAGATTCGACAGCGGTAACGTCGCCAAAGGGATACCTCAAGCTGCACCCACAGAGGGGCCTGCATATGTTTCCAGACTGCCAAAAGGAGCCAAGACACGTGAAGTAAGCAGAATTTTATCTTTTTTTTTTTTTCCATTGATGGTGTAGAATGAATGCTGGAATGAATGAAGTGCATTTTGGGTGGCTTATTTCTGTGTTGCACCAAAAGTTTTGAGACGCAACTAGAAGAGCAAGGCTATGACAGCAACTGGGCTCTATCCTCTTGCTATTTCAACATGCTGTTATCACTTCCGGTGAACTCCAGGTGGGCAGAGCGGGCCACAAAAAGAAGGCCCGAATGTCACGGACCCGCTCAGACTTCCTCACCCGCGCCCCCAGCCTTTCTGCTGGGGGCGCTTCAGATGAAGATGACTATGATGCCACCGGCCCCCATCATTCCCCTCTGCCCCTCTGCAAGCAGAGCTCCATGGAGGAAGGATTAGGAAGCTCCTGTTTTAGTGACTCCGACATGGTAACAGGCCCCATCTAAGTCATCGCCGGCCTTGGCTACGTTCTTTACTTCTGCTTCTTTTCTTCTAACCCCAGCAGCATAAGAGACCTCAAAACGTCTTTATCCTGAGCTTCTACATCTGTTTTAGTCAAATGACTCAGTGGAAGACACATTTTGAAATAGCCAAACATATTTTGGATTGAAACACAACCGTCCTAGTGAAGAAAACATCTGTTTTGAAATGTATTTGAAGTAAACAAGAGAATCACCAAACAACTCTTTCAAGGATGTTCATCAACAGTAAATGAATTTCAGTGATGAGAGGAAGGCAATTTTTCAAATGTGTTTTCCCAGACCTATTGCTAAACTTAATTGCTTTACTAACATAGCTTTACCTTTATTTATCTCACAGGTGTTTAATCTTTTCAAGGTTTTATGGAAAACGTGCATGCTCTGTAGTATATATAAATTTGAGCTGTTTCAACATCGTCTGAAGTATAAAATGTGTGTTCTGCCAAATGTTAGAAGTTAGTTAATAGATACAAGACTGTTGAGGCAACAGTCTGTATACTGTATTTGCTGTAGTGTAATGCTGCCATCTACTGGTACACACGTGTTTTCGACGGATTTTTTGTCTCGTATGTGCCCCATCACTTTGAAGCACTCTCACGCATTGTTATTGCAGCCTGCAGGCTCAGAGGGAGAAAAGGATCTACACAAGGTTATGTCATCGGGAGATCTGGGAAAAGTGGAATCTTTACGCAAGAACTCGCAGGACGCAAGGTGTTGTTTCCCTGATCTTTTAAGTAACGCATGGAAATTACAAATTGCATTTTGCACATTCAGCACTTTTTTTTTGCATGGCTCAGTCTATATATATTAGTAGTTGTTTAATTTTTTTAGCAGAGTTCGTGGGAAGATGCGTTTTTGGGGCAAGACCAAGCACAATGATAAGAAGACCTCCAGAGAGAAGATGATTTGTGGGGTTGATTCCCTGGAAGGAGACAATGGAGAGACTGGCCTCCTGCTGAGAGAAGGTTTTCAAGATCAGTTTCACTTTTTGTTTTCGTTTGAATTGATTAAATGTGGCTGATTGGACTTAATGGAACTTTACCATACTCTTATCATAATTTCTCTTCTTATTAATTTAACAGGTGAAGAAAACCTGTCTCCTCGCTGCAGCCCTGACATGACAAGGGATCGGGGCTTCAGAGACTTGAAAGAAAATAAGGAACCTTCTCCCAAGATAAAGCGAAGGCGGAGTGTAAAGATAAGCAATGTGGCCACGGAACCTGCTCAGTGGCCAAGTGATGACCTACAGATCCTCACCTGCACCAATGACTACAGAAGCATGAATGACTTTCTTATGAAGAAGGTAAGGCTGCACAAACATGGGGGAAATTTCAATGTGTCTTATTTACATGTCTTTTTGGGAAATCTACACTGCTTTGAAATAGTTTTTGCCTTTAGTCAACACAATAGATTTGAAATGAAACATTCATGGCTCTCTTCACATTTTTTGTTGCATTTTGGTCGCTGCAAGAACTTTCAGTCTGTATTGTACTGTAACGATTAAGTAAAGCCCACATAGCAGATTGCTTGTTATGCTGCACGAAATGCCTTTTATAGAATTTTCAGGAATAAGCCATAGCTATATTTTGAACCCAATTTTGAAATGAATGAAGCCGCTGCAACCGTCAGTCACATCTTGTTAAGTCTTTTAAAATACTATGCCAGTATCACAGTTGTACCCACACTTCATCTCACAGAATACAACAACGGGTCCATCGCTCGCCTAGCAAACCGACAAGTAGGAGACATTGCCCATCCGCTACACCAAGACAGATCAATCAAGTGCAGCAGGACTCACTGACTAGCCTGTCTGATACTGTCTTGTTTTTGTCTTGTGGTTAATTGTTCTCTATTGACCCTGACTGTAATACATATAGTCGGTGGAAATTAATATCTCGATGGCGACCATTAAAATCTAATCTCACCTAAATCCTACTTGTGTGTTATATGCTGTATGCTGTAGAAACCCAATTCTAGACATTTGCTGTCCAACACTAAGAGCTGCGTTTAGTTTAGCTGCGATATATTTTGTTTTAGATCAATGACTTGGACACAGAGGACAGCAAGAAGGACACCATGGTGGATGTTGTGTTCAAGAAAGCACTGAAAGAATTTCGTGTTTTTGTCTTGTGGTTAATTGTTCTCTATTGACCCTGACTGTAATACATATAGTCGGTGGAAATTAATATCTCGATGGCGACCATTAAAATCTAATCTCACCTAAATCCTACTTGTGTGTTATATGCTGTATGCTGTAGAAACCCAATTCTAGACATTTGCTGTCCAACACTAAGAGCTGCGTTTAGTTTAGCTGCGATATATTTTGTTTTAGATCAATGACTTGGACACAGAGGACAGCAAGAAGGACACCATGGTGGATGTTGTGTTCAAGAAAGCACTGAAAGAATTTCGTTTGAATATTTTCAACTCTTACTCCACAGCCCTGGCGGTATGGAAGCCTATCGGAATTATGGAGCGTTTACACAAAATAGTTTAATCTTTTTTGGCTTGAGTAACTTGATCAGTTCTGAAATCTACGCTCATCTTACCGCAGATGGACGATAGTAAGAGCATCCGCTACAAAGACCTCTACTCTCTGTTTGAGCAAATCCTGGAAAAGACCATGCGACAAGAGCAGAGGGACTGGAGAGAGTCTCCTGACAAAGTTTGGGTTAATACCTTTAAAGTCTTCCTGGATGAGTTCATGACTGAGTATAAACCTCTGGATAGCACACAAACTAAGGTAATCGCCAACATTCGAAGGCTAGTCATAGTGACTTGAACTTATAAATTGTATATAAAGGGCAATACTTGTATATTTCCAGTGGAGTTTCAATATGAAAGAAGCATGCTCATCATGTCTGTTTTGTTTTACAGCAGCCTAAACCTGAACGCAAAAAGCGGAGGAAGAAAGATGCAGACATTGTAGGTTTCTTCAATAACATCGTATAATATTTAACCCAAAAGTTAAAAGGAGGACTGTTTGACTTTTCATTCGGTCTAATACACTTGTGTTTTGTTGCAACTAGACATGGGTCGATAACCGGATTGGCAATCAGTATTTTTTCGGTATCTGTATTTTTTTTTTCTCCCTCCTGCATTGTCTGCCTTGATGGGCAACTTCAATGTGCACCGCATTGTGTATCATATGGGAGTCCTCTTCTGCTGAAGCAGCCAATCACACAGTTAATTTTCTGCTTTGTCTGCTTTAGTATCAATATAATTTTCTCCTATGGGTACCGTGGCCTAAATATAAGATTTTAAAATTATATATTTTAGAGCTGTAATTTGAATACCGTGATACTGCAATAACATGATATTTTTGTGCAAGATTATCATTGTCAGAATCTGATATCCCATTTCCAGAGGTTGAGAACTCCTGTGTCTAATATTTTGTTTACCTCAGTTGCCAAAGAGGGTCAAAATATTAGCAACAGCTCTCAGTGTTTCAACATTTGTGTGTTTGATGACATTGTACAGTAATGCAAACTGCAACCATGGTTGTAAATTTATTACATAGTGCAACTTGGTAATACCTTAACTGGCAACAGAAACAGGCCTTTATCCAACTGTTCCCAGTTGGAAGCTTACAACGCTCCAAAATATATTGTTGTTATGCTGAATATTTCAGATTCGAGGAAACCTCTGATTGAATAATTCATTGGGAGATGTTTGCAAGTACCTTTGCCTCGACTGTCAGTATCATACATGGTATTAGGGAGGTAAACCATGTTTAACCCATTCCAGCCCATCAGTCACAAAAGTGACCGTAAAGAAAATTCTATTTGAGGCTCTACAAATGATTTTTCAATAATTTTTCAGGAAGTACTGAAATACTTCAATGTGTCGATGAAATGTGTGCAATGTCACATGTTTAGACAATATTGTCGCATGACCAGAGCTGTTTACTTTGTGGTTGCACTTTGAGAGAACGATGACAGCCTCAAAGCTCCCAAACAAAAGGATAATAAAGTATGTTAAAATAAACATACAACAAAGATTTTTTTTGTACACATGAATCCTTAAAAAGGAGGTATATGGATTTTCACTTACTCAAATTGGTGTGTTATGTTTGCACAATGAGTAATGACATTGTAATGACATTGTTGTGTCATAAAACACACCTTTTCGTCAACTATTTCAGTTTTAAAAAAAAAGTTCTTATTTCAAAGTGTTACCAATGGCACATGATTTGGATGTTTTCACGTCCAGGAAATATTTGGGCTTAAATGGGTTAATGATTTTTCTGTTCCACTTCCAGGTGGCGGAGCATAATGGCCACATCTTCAAATCCACCCAATATAGCATCCCTACATACTGTGAATACTGCTCATCGCTCATATGGATGATGGATCGGGCCTGTGTTTGCAAATGTGAGTATGCTTACAATAAATAACATTATTAAAAGAAGGATGTGTGGCAAATTGTTGAAATGCTACTTCATTATTTTGATTTCCAAAACTCAAAGGCGACCAAACATTTATTCTTGTATGAGAAGTTTATTACCGGTCTTGATATTTTTGTATGTTTGTAATTTTACAGCAAAAAAACTTTCCCAGAAAGAAAGTCTAATTCTTGGCCTACAAACACTTAACTGCTAACAGTTGATTGAATAAATCATGTGATAACACCAACAAATAGATTACTTTTGTCCTAAAATAACACTTGTGCAGGTATTATTAGATTAGTCTTAAATAATGGGTTTGTGTGTTATTGATGCAGCTACCCTTATGGTTCTATCATGATCTCATGTGACCATGCGCCATATAACGCACATATACTGTGTGTGAGTGAGTCTGGCCTTTGAAGGTCTCATCTTGTCCTCTCTCTCTCCTGCCCTAATCAGATTGTCTTCAACTGGATTCATGGGGTCTGTGGCTCTGTGACTCTAGAAATTTCTGCTCACAATTTGTCCTTTCTTCACTGTTATGTTCCTCCTCATTCCCGCCAATGCTTCTCTGCCCTTTCTAAGAATTTTTTTGTCTTTAACTCGACTTGCTGAAAGATGAGGAGGCACTGCCTTTCCGTGGATAATGGAAATAGTGTGTTTGATTTTTCTGGCTGTGTTTATCCAGTGTGCCGTTACGCCTGCCACAGAAAGTGCTGCCAAAAGACGACTACCAAATGCAGTAAGAAGGTGAGTCAGCGTCATACACGATCCAATTACTTCAATTGTGTTTTGTAGCGTGTATGCAGCTATTGGTTCATTACCACTCTATATTGGTATTTAAGCAAAGATTTTTTGGACTGCAGTATCCGCTAGTTCGCATTGTGTTATGTTTACTTTTTTTTTTTTCCTCCTTTTTGAGCAGTTTGACCCAGAGCTTTCCCCGAGACAGTTTGGTGTCGAGGTGTCCCGCCTGACAAACGATGAGCGGACTGTGCCCCTTGTGGTGGAGAAGCTCATCAACTACATCGAGATGCATGGCCTCTACACTGAGGGAATCTATCGGAAGTCGGGGTCCACCAATAAGATTAGAGAGCTGAAGCAGGGACTTGACACGGGTAACTTTTTGTGACCAGTTAAAGTTGTTGAAAAACGGCCATTGAAACCAAATAAGATAACTGGACTTATTTACGTTTTACGTATTACATTTTTTTTTTGGTCTTGTCCCAGATGTGGAGAGCATCAGTCTGGATGACTACAACATTCACGTGATTGCTAGTGTGTTCAAACAGTGGTTGCGAGACCTTCCGAGTCCTCTGATGACGTTTGAGCTCTATGAGGAGTTTATACGTGCCATGGGTAAGTTTGTTGTATGGATGTATTCAAATGTCTTCCACTGCAACATCTGTGAGTGCCTGAAACTGGAAACGTGTGTCTTTTCTCAGCCTTGCAAGATAAGAAAGAAAGGATTAGAGGGGTATATTCAGTTGTTGACCAATTAAGCAGAACTCACTTGAACACACTGGAACGGCTCATGTTTCATCTTGTCAGGTAAATGCAAGTGATTTAATCATAAAGTGAATTCTTGATGGAGTATTCAGATAGTGAATTCATGCTTTCAGAATTGCGCTGCAAGAGGAGACCAACCGTATGTCAGCTAATGCTTTGGCCATAGTTTTTGCTCCCTGTATCCTGCGCTGTCCAGACACTATTGATCCACTTCAGAGTGTCCAGGATATCAGCAAGACCACAGCGTAAGCAAGCTTGAAACTGTAGTCAAAGTGAAAATACAAAACTAAAACATATCTACAATTTTTGTGGTCAGGAAATACGACTGAGGTGTATTTTTATTCCTCCATAGGTGTGTCGAGCTTGTCATTTGTGAACAGATGACAAAGTATAATTTGCGACTCAAGGACATCAATACCTTAGAGCGTGCGGAAAGTAAGGCCAGACACAGGCTGAGTTTCATCCAAAGATCAATGGTAAGATCAAAGTGAAGCTTTATGCAAGTCGTTTATGTACTTATGCTCTGTGCTGTTTCTTCCTTTCTTATTCTCTCTAATATGTGCCTTACTTTGCACATAAACTTATCAAACAATGATCGCAAAATAGTCATGTGAGTCTCAATATAGTAATGAACATAGGATGGAAACATGGCACTAATCTGAAAACTCCTGGGCATATTTTTATAGAATTTACTGTACAGTAGGTACAGTAAAAAATTGTAATGGGGGGAAAAAAAAATCCATGTACTGTAAGGTACATGCGAATTTGCAGTGCTGAATGGGAATAGAGTATGCAGTTTCGAATTGTAATATGACCACTAGATGGCAGGCATAGCTAAATTGCAAAGTTTTTTTCTATCGTTGATTTTTTTTTTGCAAGAAATCTCTGCACTGGGAGGGGGTAGGGAGGGTGGATCAGGTATCTGGTTATTTTCTTGTGTGCATATGTTGGGCTAGGATGGTGAATATCTTATATATGAATTGAGAAATGTGAAAAATACTGAATTTTAAAAGCATGTGTTTTGCACACATACACATATTTTTGTCCTATACGGGAGTAGCATTCTTTGTCAGTACATCTGGTTAGGAAGTGTGTGGCCTTATGTGAGCCCCACCACCACCATCAGATGCACATCCATGGGCATGAATGTGCATATTATTGATAGGAAAGAGCAGATTTTAATATTCATTAAACAATATTTTAATAAAGTAGATCGGAACTCTACAAAATGATTCATAGCAATGTAATTGTGAACTTCTGATACTGAGATGCATTTTTCTCTTACAACACTATATTTTTAACCATGTGAAAAAAGACCCCCATAGGCTGTTAGATTTATATTCTGTATAGTAGCTACCCTTCCTGGGGTCTCCCAGTGGCTCCCACGTTACTTGAACCCTGCTTTCATTCCACCGATTTGTTTTCCAGGGGAAAGGTCACCTCCGGCGTCGAAGCTCCCACTTGCCTTCGACTTCCGTGACAGACGCTGTAAAAAAGAAGAGCGAGGGCGACAAGGGAGCCGAGTGTTTGCTCGAACTCTCCGAGCATCAGCACGCAGCAATGGAGCAGGAGGAAAGAGTGCTGACCGAGCAAATTGAGAACCTGCAAAAAGAGAAGTAAATGCTGTCACTGCACATAATTGGCAAGTACCTAATGATGCGTGCTCAGCTCACATGCTAATGTGAATGCTCGCTCCTACAGAGAGGAGCTGACTTTTGAGATGCTGACTCTGGAGCCACGAGCATCGGATGATGAGACTCTGGAGTCAGAGGCTTCTATCGGTACAGCTGACAGCTCTGAAAACCTCAATGTGGATTCTGGAGTCATTTCAGAGCTTTCTGGTATGTTGCTGTAAAGAAACTCAGCATGGTTAACAGAAGAAAATCCATTTCTAAAAAGACAAAAATGTAACCGTCCATATCTTTCAGACAGAGGTTCGGTTTTGACTTCGCCTTGGTCTCGGAGGTCTGACGGAAAGAGCTCACGACATCGCACTCTGAGACGACAACCTGACTCCCTGGATTCGGTGGATTCTTCCTCGAGTGTTTCTCCCCACTCCTCGTCACACTTCCAGCTGTCGCCTTCCCCCATCTCTAATACCAGTCGTGGCTTTCGGTTCCATTCCACTAAGTCTCTCTCTCCGAGCCCGGGTGCATCACAGGCCCAGAATGCGCTCCCGGAATCCCACTTGGACAATTTCAACTACAGTCCCACAGCAGAGCTGGATAGCGTGTTTGATGAAAGACCGCAGTTTAGCAGCCGTGGCACCTTCAATCCAGAGAAAGGCAAACAGAAACTTCGGGGGACCAAACCTTTTTCCCAGAGGCATACCAGAGAAGGTGGCGGTCACAGCAGTGAGCCACCCGATATACAGCAGCAGCTGGTGTTGTACGGCAGTAATGAATTCATGGTATGAAGGACCCAAGATGACACTCCTGGAAGTATGCTTACTTAGCCTTTAAAGCCTATCAAAGAGTTGTACCCAAGTGCCGTGTATCGTGTTTCCACCACCATGTGGGTGCCAATGTAGTGGCACAAGATGGTCCGTGGAAGGAGCTTCCCCTTCATTGGCCAAAGTAGCCACCCAAGCTCTACAGTGCCTTGGCAGCTCCATACCTGGTACCAAGAGGAGACGCGCTGGTCTGGAGGACAGAGCAAAAGGAATGTTTGAATATAAGGCCACAGCATCAGTGAATATTCTAACGCTGGGAAGCTGAGGCATTGTCCTACAAAAAAAAAAAAAAAAAATGACATCAGGCATAGCTGATGTTGCATTGAACCTAAATCTAACAATTATTAGCTGCTCTATGAGTTTACAGTTCATAACAATCAGTGTATACAGTGGTTGCTTGATTACAAAATGTATTTTTCCCTTGTATTTAATGCATATTAATGCCACACAATTTCTTACTTGCTTATACAGATATAAATACTGTACAAAGCCGGAACACCAGTTTATGCTGGGTAGTTGAAGTCAAATATTTATCTTCTCTGTTGTTGTATTGTTTTTGAGCTATTTTGGTCAGAACTTTTACTTAGAGAATTGGGCTGTGTGTATGTTCATGTGCCAAGTGCTCATGAGAGTCTACAGGAAACTTATTTATATATTACTTTTTCAGACTACAAGGGAGTTAACACCATCAAAGGGACCAAGTGTAAAAAATGGTGTATAATTCCTGCCAAGGGGACCTGTGCGCTGCATTGTCAGATGTGTATGGAATCATTGCATTACCTATTTAACAGCCATAAATCAACCAATGTACAGTTCAGTCCATATGTACAGTGTAGGGAATAGAAATGACATCCTGAAAAACCCCAGTATGAAAACCTTCCCTGACTGTTTGCTCAGTAGCAACCAAAAAATAACATAAAACCAACCATGTTGTCTGTCTTGCTTTCTGTTTTCTGGCATATGTCAATCCAAGGAAAGTGTTACGTAGGAAAAGATCAAGGCCTTTGTCGCCTCTAAGATTATAGTCGTGCTTAAGAATAACTTAAAGGTGAAGTAAATAAAAAAAAAACATACATGTAAAAACATTTTCATCAGCGTTTATAGAATATGAATTAAGCAGCAAAAAGAAACACCCATTTTTAACCATTTTGCCACTTACAGTTAAGAATGACATCATCGGTACTCATGCACAAACTGATCATGGTTCAACTTGTAATGGTTAAATGACCAAAGAAAACAGGTGAGCCATGAGTGTTTCCACCAACTACGATTGCGTTTAGCTTTAACACCTAGAAACGTTTTTCTGCTTAATACATATTCCATCACGAATTGGTGTCATGGAAAAATGCCAGCAGAGTCGATCCACGTTTGAAAAACGATTTGTTTATTGTACCCGTTGTATGTTTAGAAGCAATATGGCCACACGGGGAGAAATGTTCATTTTAAGTTGACCCTTTAAAAAACAATATTTTAAAAAGGTTTTGTTGAGACATCAAAGCATGCTGGTTTATTCCGCGGATACACAAGATCATCTTTGATATAGGCGTTTATTTTCAGTTTAAATCCAGAAACTGATTCCGTGCGAACGGTGCACACTAAGGCCGCATTGCGTTCAAACAATGGTGCGTCGCAGTCAAAGGAATTCCCGGAGATGACCTCTGAGTCAAATCGATGAAAAGTGACTCGCCTACCTTTGGAGTGACGCATGCGCAGAACACCTTCGCCACCGCGCTATCAGGAGCAGCTGTCGCCAGCAAGGCGAAACAAGGTGCCTTGTTTAGCGCATACTCAGCGTCAAAATGTCGGGATTTGATAGCAACCCATTCGCTGACCCCGTGGACGTCAATCCCTTCCAGGTGAGACTATTATTTTGTTTTTCTCTGCTTTGAAGAGTGAAACGACCTTAGTCCTTAGTTGGTCCCTTTGGAAAACAGGCGACCCAAACCTGTTTGGTCGGTTGCTGGGTTTGGCCTCGACATTTCCTTCCCGAACAAGCGTCATAATAAGTAAATATAAATATGAAATGTTGTCCAAATATTGACGGTTTGTGAATGAAGAAAAACAAGGAATCGTGCTTCGAATGGTGGATACAATCTGAATAGTCGCAACAGGTGCCTGCTGGTATTCGGCCAATAGCGTTGGCTAGCACATGCTAAACACAATTCCATTTACAAGTCAATTAAAATTCGGAAACGAATCACCTACTACGTAAGGAACGTCGTTGTAGAGGTTTGTCCTGTTTTCACTTGTCACTAATGTTAGATTATAGCGGCATACAAGCTCACATTTGGTCTATACTTTCTTAGGAAATGTGTTTGTTGAACCTCAAACGTAATAAAAGACCTAAAGGCTCCACATTCACGAGTGGCTTAATATTTTATTATATCGTCTGTGAACTGTGGCCTTCCGATGTTCTTCCCGAAGTCACAATCAGCAGCATTGCTTCACGTAAAATGTGAAGCAGTCGGTTTGAACCTTTTCATTGATGTCTGGAATACTACAGTATATTAACTTCTTTTCTAGGATGCTTCTGTCACTCAGGCCACTCGAGGAGCAGTTGATGGTATTCGTGATTACAACCCATTCACTACGGAATTGGTAAGCCGCTTGTGTTTTTTCTGTGCACTGCAATTATTCCAACCCTTGATTCCTTGTCAAACACGTTTGGGAGAAAAAAAAAAGATCACCATTCTGTGGTGTTCCACAGAAGGACCGCAGTGACACCACCATCCCCATCTCAGCGGTTTCATCTCAACCCGCCATACTGCAAACCTCTGTTGAGCAGAGTTCACAGGTGGGAGACTTGTGGTAATCAAATAAGATGTGTAGTTACACTTTTAGAGTAGAGTTTTTGGAGTGTGTGAAAAAGCTGGAGTACTCGTACAAGCTCGCAGGAAGCATACTTGCTCAAATTCAAACCTGCAAGTAGTTACACTTTTAGAGTAGAGTTTTGCGAGTGTGTGAAGAAGCTGGATTGCCCGTACAAGCTCGTAGGAAACATACTTGCTCAGATTCGAACCTGCAACGACTCGACTGTGTGACTGACATGCTAACCACGGGTCGTCTGTGTTGCCTCATATTTCATATATGATCTAAAAATTAAGATACCGTCACATTGTTCTTTGAGGGAAATACCTTTTTATATAACCCAGCAATCTCCTTGTTGCCCAACAGTCTGCTGCTGCAGCAGCAGCAGGTCAAGCTAATCTGATCAAACAGCAAGAAGAACTGGAGAGGAAAGCGGCAGAGTTGGACAGAAAGGAGCAGGAACTTCAGAACAGGACACCCCAGAACACTGGCTGTAAGCCTCTACAGTCTCATAAATCAGTATTTTTTTTTTTTTTTTTAACTGTTCGGGGTAACGCAACTTTGTGATTTTGGCCACCAGTCACTGAGAACAACTGGCCACCCCTGCCCAAGTTCTTTCCTGTAAAACCATGCTTTTACCAAGACTTCGAGTTAGACATCCCAGAGGAATACCGCCGGATATGCAGAAGAATGTACTACTTGTGGATGTGTAAGTATCATGTAGTGATAGGCCAAAAAGCTTTCAAATTATGTCCTTTGTTTAACTTGTAGTTAGCATTGGCATTGACTCACAAAATTTAACTTGCCATCTAAAGTAGTGTTTTCCAGCTGATGTGACAATTCATGAGGAAGACAGTGTGAACGCAGCTGCATCTAAATTTCGCTTGCACAATCTAATAAATTTCACTTCAATACCTCTGTCTAAATATACTGCCCTGACCAAGTAGGCGCACTCTAGGTCCTCGTGTAGCTTATTGAGCAGAGGTGGGCAACTTAGTTTTATTTATTTATTTTTGCTGGTCCGACAATCGTCAGTGCCTTGCCCCCCTTACGTTATCGTTGGTCTGCCTTTGTTTTTGTTTTGTTTTTTTAAAGCAGGAATACAGCAGATAAACATGCAAGCCAGTTGGCCTATATTTCACTCAGTATAAGGAGCATGGTCGACTGGCGGACATCTGACATAATGTTTATCCCAACGATTACGATGACTGAGGAAAATTACACTTTCGACATTCTTAATCCGTCGTTTTTTTTGTTTGTTTTTTTTAAGCATTCTGTCATTTGTCCGTCAGCGCTGACAGACTACCCTGTTATTCAGTTTAGCAAAATATTGTTAACAGTGTAATTCTCCTCTGCAAATTTCAACTGAATCATTGCATCCAAAGTTGGTACTCACCCATCCATCCCGACTCTCAGCTATTTGTTGTTGTGTCCTCAGACTAATACGATCAAACTAAAGTCATCAAGTATATATTTTCGAAATGAAATAATCATCGTCATCATCAATTACATTGTTTTTTAAACGAGGATGGATGGAGATCTATTTGATTCTGTTCTTCTGTAAATTCCTCACAACTTGACTGATCACCAGTAGATGGCAACAGTAACCGTTTTAGATATGAGATAAATACAGTTTGGGAGTCCATTGGAAGTTTGGGAGTCCAGCTGCAAAATTTGATGAACTATTTTTCTTTTGCAGATTATAAAAGAACAATAAATTCAGCATACATGTAATTATTGAACACAACAATTTATCGCGGAAAATTATGAATGCCAAAATTCTTTAAAATGACTTGAGTTAAATTTTTGATGACGTGAGTTAAATTTTTGATGACAATGAAAACAATTAATCCCGTGACCCAATCACAGACCTATGACAATGCCTTTATTTACCTCTTAATGCTGCATTGTTAAAGGATGCCATGTCACAATCTCGTGTTTGTGCGCAGTCCATAGTGTCACGCTGTTCCTCAACGTGCTGGCCTGCCTAGCCTACTTCACAGTGAACTCTCAGTATGGCGTTGACTTTGGTCTGTCCATCCTCTGGTTCCTCCTCTTCACTCCCGTCGCCTTCATCTGCTGGTACAGACCCGTCTACAAAGCCTTCAGGTACGCTTTCCTATGTGGCTGGCATGGAGTTTGTGGACCAAGTGAATTATTGACAGTATTGTGGTTTCATTCTTATGTGGCAGCAATCACTTGTAACTTCGTTGTCAAGTTCATGTTAAATTAATGAAAGCTCAAACTGCTGTAATTCCCGATCCCAGTCATGACTCAATTTTTTTACGTATCTTGAATTCCTTTTTCCCTTCTAGGTCGGACAGTTCCTTCAGCTTCTTTTTTTTCTTTTTTGTCTTTTTCTTCCAAGTGGCCGTGTACATCATCCAGACGGTGGGCATCCCCAGGTGGGGCAACAGGTAAGTGGTACATTTGCGGGATAATCTGCTGGTGCATGCCTCCTCGGCGTGGATGGAGTCATATCTTTTCCTGTCTGTATGTGTGTGGTATTGTGGCCTCTACTCTAGCTTCTCCTTTCCGTCTCTTTGACAGATTGCAGTTGTCTTCTTTAAGGGGTTCTATATTTTGTAAGTGTGTGGTTCTTTTCTCTTTGCATTTCCTCTGGAAACGTGAAAAATAGCCATTGATGTTTTTCCTCCATTAATCTCTGGTGAAGTATTAGCAGATGTATTTGTTAATTTTGTATACTCTTCCACAGTACCTGTTTGTTCATAGCTTCCTTTGTTTGTCTGTATTGTTGACAGTGGCTGGATTGCGGCCATCAGCATGATCAAGACAAACCTAGCAGTGGCCGTGGTCATGATGGTGGTTGCTGGCTTTTTCACTGTAAATGCTGTCCTCGCCGTCATGCTGCTAAAAATGGTATTTCAAACTCCACTTTTTACAACTTTGCAAAAGAGGTTAATCATTTATCAGACCGCCAAAATTAGTGCATGAGTGTGTCATTGTTTTTTGTTTTTTGCGTTTTGCTTTTCAGTGAGTCATAGGATACAGAATGTCGTCACTTAATACAATATTTATGTAGCTATACAAAAAAAATTGGTAGGATTTCCCCTTGAAATTGCTATTAGTTTTCACTCTCTTATGACTTGATTGTCCATAAAGGTCCACTCCAAGTACAGACGTACAGGAGCCAGCTTCTCCAAGGCTCAGCAGGAGTTCTCCAGCGGTGTCCTGACCAGCAGAACATTCCAGTCTGCTGCTACGACAGCTGCTCAGGGAGCCTTTAGCAGGAACTAAAACGTTTGACTGGGTCCTATTCCCCTATTTCCTACACCAGTTATATCCCTTGTGTGCATATCATACTAATTTGGACCCCCCCCCCCAAAAAAAAAAAAAAAAAAAAACAAGCTGGACCACAATCATGCTGTCTGGAAATTGTGGTTTGGGTTTTAGTTAAATCAATGATTGTATGATAGGCAGTATACAAAAAAAATAGAAGTGAACTCAGGTATTTAATGATGTATGACTTGCTCATGTTTTGAAATGCACTCGACTAGAAGTGTGCTCATCATGATAGTGTGACATAAGGCAGTTATCAAAGTAGAGCAAAGCTGAATTAGATGCAAGGAGGCAGGGCAAATGTCATTACATCAACACAACAAAGCATTTGGATGTTAGATCATTTCAAAGTGCTGTTAAGATGAAAGCCTGGGCCTATTTTACGAGCCCAGTTAAATTAGTTTTAATATTAGAACATTAGAACCTGTCAGGAGTATTGGATTTTTTTTTTTGTTTTGTTTTGTTTTATTTTGCTATGCCACTTTTTTTTTTTTTCCCTAAATGACGAAAGAACACATGCACCATAACAGTGAAATAGTTGTGGCAGTTAGCAGCTGAAAATGTTGTGGTCCAAATGTGAAAATATGCATGTGCAGCGCCACAAATTCTGTATCTTGAGGTAAATGTTACTTGAAGCCCTCTTTTCTAGGTTTTGTTGTTTAAACTTATGATAAGTCATGAAGGGTAAGACTTGAAGGAATTTTATTGCCTACTGGCTCAAATGAAGGGAGAAAAGACACTTAATCGAATTTTTGTACATTTTGGTTTGTAAATAATTGCTTGTTTGAAGCCTTAAAAGCTGTCAGGCAGTTTTATTCACAGTTGCCTAGTGAATGTAAACCATGACTAAGATTGGAGATTATTGAGCAAAAGAACACACTCCTTATGTATGTATCTGTTTTGTAAACCCTACTACAGTACTTGTTTTTCATGTGGCACCCATGTGAAACTCAGTCAATGTTGATAGTCAATTTAGATTGGTACTAGCGTGTCTTTATTAGTACAGTATTTAGTTTATTGTTCACTGATTTTGCCTTACATTTTGCCATTGACTGTTAACTGCTTTACAAGTACAACATTTAGTTGGAGTTGATAACCAAAGTCACAATCTAAGTTGAGAAATATGAAGGAAGAGTCCTTTGAAGAGTAAACAAGTCATATTTGTCGGGGGAAAAGTGTTCCTTGTAAACAATGAATTTCCCAGTAAGGGGCACAATGAATTTTAACTTTACCTCAATCGTCATGCTTGCTGGTGAGGCAATGAAAATGCAAACTGATTTTGTAGTGTTTTTTGTGCCTTAACCATATTTAATCTACCTGTTTATATAGTTTTTTTTTTAATATATATATATATATAAACTACTGTCTTACTAAAGAATATGATTTGTTCTAACTATGTTAAGATATGTTGTATATATTAGTAAACGATTTTAATGTGTATGTACATTTGGGTCTTTTAATTGGGAAGCTGATTAAATAAACCTTTCAATATTCTGTTATCCACAGTAGTGTTCCAATTGGTCGTCCATTTTTATCAATACTTGGTTTGATTTCCGGTTAATTCTTTTAAAACCACCATGTAAAGGCACAGTGCAGACAGAAAAAATAAGTCCTTGGCATTTTTAAAATGATTACGCGTGTGCGTAATGCGACCTTGTACAAGTTAAAAAAAAAAAAAAAAAAAAAAAAAAAAAAAAAAAACTTCCAACAGCTTTAGTGTACTTACACTAGAAAGGGAAGAGAAGAATTCCGAGCTCCAGTAGAGGGCGCATCTTCCAAAACCCGTTCAACTCCGCCTTCCGCAATTGTATCCATGGCAACAGCATTTAGCTTTGACTACGTCAAGATGGCGGACGAGGAGCAACATATAGCGGTGAGCACTTAAGTCATAAATGGTTATCGTGTGTCTCAATAGTCACACGTGGCGCTAATGTTCGCTTGATAGAAAAACCAGATAATTACGCTGGGGAATTATTTTGAACATGCGCGGATTTTAACCTTAAACCGTAAGCCAACCCAAGTCGGAGCTAAGTTAATTATCCCACTGATAGCTGTAACTAATTATAGCGAGGCATTAAGTCATTCATTCCCAATGTCCTATATTATAAAATTAATGGATGATGTAATCGATAGACATTAAATATGCCATTTAGTGTTAATCGAAATTTAATTACGTTAGAGAGTATATGCCATTACCTTGTGCGTACGCCAAATTCGATAGCTGACACTCTCAGTAGTAAGTACGATTATCGTGAAGCGATGATCACAAGCTTGCAAAGTAGCCCTAAAACAATACAACATCGTGATTGTATTGGTGGAAAATGACATTTTGAGAAGAATCTTTCACTTCAACTGAAGGTACTCTCTTGGATCTTCGAGTTTGCATTTTGCATTGATTTAAACAATAAAAACATTCAACATTCAAAGATTCAATTTTCTCGAAACTAATTGGAGAGAATCCCTTTATTCTCCTCAGCAACTATTCTCCCACTTGTCTTAACTTCTCAATTTTAGTATATTTAAAGTCACTCTTTGTTAAGCTGATTTGAATTTAAACCAAACATCCTAACATGGATCTGAAACTATACCTCACTATACCGCAACATGAATTTGGGGAGCTAATTGGCATTAGTCAAAAGTGAAATAATTGATAAAAAGATGTGTTTTATGACAGTCACAACAATGTCATTACTCATTGTGCAAACACACCAAACCAATTTGAGTAAGTGCAAATGCATATATCATCATGATCAAGATCATGTGTATGAAAAATCTTTGTATGTTTATTTTAGCATACTTAATTATCCTTTTGTTCGGGAGCTTTGAGGCTTTCATCTCTCTCTCGAAGTGCAACCACAAAGTTCTCTAAACATGTGACTTTGCACACATTTCATCGGCACATAGTAGTATTTCAGTACTTCTTGAAAAATCATTTATAGAGCCTCATAAATAGAATTTTCCTAATTAAGTGATAATTTTGTATTTTTTTTTTTCTTTACTACTTAAAAAAAGAGGGAAATTTGGAGTGTATCCACATCTCAAGGGAGCACTACACCACTGGTATCATATGCACGTGAAAATGTTGTGTCCCATTCTTCTACTTATGTATTGACTATATGTTTTAAATTATAAAATTGAGAACAGGACATGGGAATTTTTTATTGCTGCAGGTATGTTAGTGTATTTTAAAATGTACACAACTAAACATTTTCAAAAATCTCGTCTTCTACATATGGCTTACTTGTGTAAGGCATGCGTACATCTGAAAATCAAGTTTATTGTTGAATTTTCCTACAGCAACATTGTTATCATTTGACTATCGAGTGACTGTCTGACTGCAAACATCTCTTCTGGGGCTCAAAGGCAAATGCAAAACAAAGGGCTGCCTGATTGAACACTTTAGTTATCTTCTTGCAAAGAAAAATGCAATCTTTAGAAAGAACCATTAGACTCAAAGAGATCACTTTTTTGTGTGACTCAAATATTATGTATTTCAGCCCCCTGTGGTCTCAGAAGTGAAAAAACGTCGAGCACCGAAAGGTAACGTTATTGAACTTGTATACCATGATATCTACATCAAAGTTGTTAATATTTGTTTAAATTTGACATTTTGGACCCACTTGTTTTTTTTTTCCCCCCCTGGTGAAGAGTGCTGATGCATGTGTGTTGGTAACTCTCCTGCAGGGGTCAGCCTCCACCTTTTCCATAGTGGGCTTCAAATGGAAGCAATGCAGTCTTCTTTTTTTTTTTCTACCGAAACTATAATAACAAACGATAACATTAGTTGTCATTTGTGTGTCGTCTGAAAGGTCATTCAATAATTTTTCGCATGCAATAGAGTATCTCTAGTTCATATGTGCAAACAGGTTTTAAGGCTACTATATATTTTGTTGTATAAGTATTATAGGCTATAGTAGCCCCTGTCTATCGTATACCTTAGTACACAGGTGTCGAACCTGGATAGGGGCTCTCGAGGACGGGACTCGGAAACCCCTGCCTTAGTATATACATTGTGTATGGAGTTATGTTTTGTTTTTCAAAGCTTGCAACTGAAACTTTCAACTAACGTAAACACAAGATGAGCAGTACAGTACATATTAATAAAATGAACTTGTAATCGTCAGAAAGGGGGTCTTGAGTGTTCAACATACAAAAGGAGGTCAACTCTTGTTATGCCTTGCACCATCAGAAAATGCTGTACTGGGACTTATTAATTATACATTAACCCTACACTTAAGTTCGGTATAAAGTAAAACTATGAGGTCAAATTGCTACTCATAAAGGCTTAAGCAGTGACGTGAACAACTCAAGTCATAGCTATGTTATTATATTTGATCTGAAAAGCTCTTAATTATAAATGAAGAATTAAATACCAAAATGACGTAGTGTAATATTTTGGTGGGGTAAAGCTACACTTTCACATTTTCCAATATGGTACTTTTCCTCAGTCTGTCTTTTGATCTCAGCATGCGTCTCGTCTGCTCTTCTTCCCCGTTAGTCGAGTCGGACCGCATGCAAGCTTTCGCCTGATCACATACAACAATGAACAGCAGCATGCGTGGGATGAAGTTTTTTCAACACGACTATTTTTGGGAGACTCCATGCTGTGCCCTCTTTCTGGCAACTTTTGCTTATTATTATTATTATCGCTATTCATACACAACTTAGAGGAATACATGTGAAATATGTATGCCATCCCTTCTCCCCAGATTTCAGTTAGTGGACACCGAGGCGCTTCGGGGCCACAGCTGAGAGAATATGATTGCTGTCTCAGCAGGAAGAAAGCGGATTAGGTCACTCCAAATAGGCCCGTTCCCAATCTTGACCCACTGAGTGCGTTTGAAGCTCATGCAGCCATGGAGAGGATTTCTCCGAACAACTTGGAAGTGGCCGCGTTTTTAGCAGCAAATCAAAGGCGCGCCGCTTGAAGCGCTGACAGCAAAGGAACCGAAGGGAGCTTTGCTGTAATTCACACGATTCTCACGCAGGCAGTTCATTAATGATATTCGTAAATGTCAGTGGCAGATTTAAACCGAGCACTTCCTTTCACATTGCTGTTAATCCTATTTTTAGTCTTCAATACAATTCAGACTTTTTTCCTTGTGAAATAAAGGTTGGCCTTTAACTGGTAAGAAGATTTGAACCGTCATGGTCCAATTTCTAATGATCCAGCTTCTCCTGCTCAAATTCCCTCAATGTTCTGTCACCAGCACTTGTCTAGTGCGAGACATTGTTGCCCAGGCAACAAGCAGACTACCCATACCTGCTGCAATGTAAAAACGATTGAAAGTGTGGCGACATTCACGTCGTGACTTGTGAGTTGATTGCGGCGCTATTTTGTGTGCAGCGCTAACGGCTGCTGTCGGATTGGTTGGTGGATTATTTATTCATCAGACAAATTAGGACTGTACGAATTGAAAATTGTCTCAAATAGAGCGGGCTGCGTGTTTCTAAGAGGGGGAAACCGCTTACATGCCGTGACTGGCAGCGGGCCATGTGGCTTTGGCTCAGAGATGTAATAATGACTGCAAAAGGAGGGGACTCTCAGGATAAATCACTCAACAGTCACACAAAGACATGATGTGAATGGAAAATGGTAATGAACTTAGTCGTGAATACTTTTCACTTTTGTGCTCGCTTTCTTTCAGCCCCTGAGCTCCCAATAGTAGAAAGGAGAAACTGGCTCATCCACCATCACTATATACGTAAAGATTATGAAACCTGCAAGGTAAGCAGCATTCATCAGAGCAATCACCCATATGGTAGCCCTCGTGTCCACATACAGCACTGTGGAAAAATATTTGCCCTCTTCCCGATTTCTGTTTTTTTCTCCCATATTTATCACTCGCACAAGTTTGATTTCGTAAAACCAATTTTAAGATCACACTGAGACAACCCATGGATATAGAAAATGCAGTTTCTAAGTTATTTCATTTAACGACTACAAACCTATCTTTGGCCCCCTGTTGAATACAGCAACTAGCAGGGATCACGCAACTGTGACTAACCAGAGTTTTGAGGAAGCTGACTTTCAATTTCACAGGTCATACCCAAACATGATTGCCACAAGCTTTGTTGAAAAAAAATCACTTTATGAGAGACAAAATGAAGTAGGCTACAAAACCCAGAGAACAAACACACCATGCCACAATCTAAATACTGTACATTTCAGAAGAAATGGGGGGAAATGTGATCGATATCTGTCAGGCTAGAGAAGGGTACAGAACCATTTCCAAGACTGTGGGGCTCCAGCGAACCACTGTCATCATCATCCACAGATGAAAAAAAACTGGGAACAGTGGCAAACGTTCCCAGGAGTAGTCGAGTTGAAGATTACTCCAAGAGTGCGACCATGACTCTTCCAGGAGGTCACCAAGGAGCCTAAAGAACTTATCTCAGTTATAGCCAGTGTTTACACTTCTGTCACAAAAGAACACAAAGGCTCGTCTCACATTTGTCAAAAAGAACTTGATGATTCCCAAGACTTGTAGAGAAACAGCTTGTGTATTGGTACCTTTTTGGAAGGTGTCAAGCCCATTGCATTTGGCGTAAACATGACACAGCATTTGATAAAAAGAAAACAATGCCAAAAATAAACCATGGTAGTGGCAGTGTCACAGTCTGGAGCTGCTTTATTTCCTCAGGGCCAGGACAACTTGCTGTGATCAACAGAAAAATGAGTTCTGCAGTTTCCCAGAAGATCCTAAAGGAGAATATCTGGCCAGATTGTGCCCTCAAACCCAAGCACTTTTGGATCTGCTGCATGACAACAATCCAAAAGACACCAACATGTCCACTTCAGAATGACTCAACAAAACAAAATTAAAGTTTTGGAGTGGTGAAGTCAAAATCTGAATTTAAATTCAATTGAGATGCTATGGTGTGATTTTATTAAAATGGCAGTGCTGCTCGGAAATTCCATGGAAGTTAAAACAATTCTGCAAAGAGGAATGGTCCACAGCGGTGTTAAAAACTCATTATGAATTATCGCAAACATTTGATGTCAGTTACTGCTGCCAAAGGTGGCACAACTCGCTATAACCCCCCCTCATACTCCTCTCACCCAGGTAAACAAAACCACAATTTAGTTAAAAAAAAAAAAAAACATTTAATATATTCTTGGGTTGTCTCAGTGTGACATTGGTTTGATGTAATGAAACGTTTGTGAGTGATAAATATGCAAAAAACTTGAAATCAGGAAGGGGTAAATAATACATTTTCGCAGGTCTGTATGCAGAACCAGTGAAAGGTTTGGAAACACGTCCAAATTCCAATAGTTTCAAACACACTAAAGGTCAGGAAACTCAAGCTTTTAACTATTGAAAATGCACATCTTTAAACGGAAAGTCAATCCGGGTCATAAAGCATCATCCAGATCATGAAACTGACTTAAGAAAATACCAAGATGTTCAAAACTGTTATCTGGACATAAAGTACCTTATTAAATTGTAAATTATTAAATGTACTCTGGTTTGATTTGCTTTTTTTTCACAGAATAATTCAATATTTCTTCGTACATCTGACAATTGAAGTCTTAAGAATTAAAAAAACAAATAATTAGTGGGTGTTTCTAAACTTTTAACTAGTTTTAACTGGTACTGTGCCTGGCAAGGGAGGGGGATCCTTGTCTAACTTGAAAACTCATCTAAAGCCACCTTTCTATCCTTGGGCTTTCGACCCACTATGAGAGTCAACGCTATTGTTTTTTTGTTTGTTTGTTTTTTTTATAACCTGTAAGTGTTATTTATTGGTTCAATTTTCATTTATTAATTGTCATCACTGTGTATGACCAATTTCACCACATGTTTATGCACCACTGACTTTAAAGTGCTATATAGATAAAGTTGAGAATAAATTACCTCTTGTAAATGATGGCAAGCTTTTCTTGCCATATATGTCAAACCAAAGAGGTTGGCGCTTTTCTTGACTTTTCTCAATCCTGTCCACCTAGGTAATCATTAAGGAGCAGCTGCAGGAGAGTAATGGAATGTGTGAATATGCCATATATGTGCAAGGTGAGCCGGCGCACACATGCAACATGAAACGGAATATCTGTAGTAAGAGATCCCCATGTTATGCTGACATGCGACTTTGGACCGCATACTGTTCCTTAGATGTTTAATGTAATAATTTTTTGTGCAATTCAAGCTCTTTTTTATTTGTCTGTTCTTTTTTTTTTCTTGACACAGCACTAATCTTGCGTCTCGAGGGCAAGATCCAACAATCCCTGGAGCTGTTTCAGAGTTGTGCCATCCTTAATCCCAGCAGCGCTGACAATCTGAAGCAAGTAGCCAGATCTCTGTAAGTTTGCTCCAGACTGGCTCAATATCATGAAGAATTTTACTAATGCTCTCAGCATTACTAATACTTGAGGGAAAGATTAGACGCCCAAGCGTGACTACTACTGTTACTGCTGTAGGATGGATAGAATGTCTGCTGCGCATGTTAAGATGGTGAGTTTCTTATATGGATCACGGTTGTCTTCTTGTAGGTTTTTACTCGGAAAGCACAAAGCAGCGATTGAATTCTACCGGGAAGCTGCAAGGCTGAATGAGAAAGACTGGGTAAAAGAAAAGAAGCACGCTTCTTTACGACACTTTATGTACTAACAGCATGCCGTTTTTGTCCACGTTTATAAGGTTTTATCTGCAATAAAGGTACTTTTCTGTACTGAAAAGGAGAAACGTCCAGATTCACCCTCGATTTGAACCCTGTTTTATCAAAGAACATCTGCACATTTATGCTGGCCACAATATTTCGAATCGGTTTGCTGAAATGCATCCATGCGCTTCATCACATTTAGTTACTTAACTGCAGTCTTATGGCTCCTTCTTTGTTCTAAGCATAGGTAATTTCCTAATGCACCGCACGCAACCCTGCAGGCGGGCTAGTCAAGTAGCTGCACTCTTCCAAATATGTGCATAATTTTGCTTCATGTGATGGGCTTTGTGCCATGGGGCATAACATTTTACAGTGCTTGCCAAAGTGTTTGGGAATCAGGCTCAGAGGTACTGAAGGATGACTGCGCTTGAGCAGCTGTCCAACTGTGTACTAAAGGACCGCATACTTTTGTAAATATTTCTCTTCCTTACTTCAGGAGATCAGTCACAATCTGGGAGTGTGCTATTTCTTCATCAAAGACTTCAAACATGTAAGTATGCTGATTGAGCCGAGCATTATTTACCAGTTCTCAATTTTGACTTCTGTGTGTCAGGCTGAGGAGCAACTCAACATGGCTCTCCAGTTAAACAAACACGACGCAACTTTCATGATGCTTGGGAAAGTCCACTTACTGGCCAGCGAAACTGACAAAGCCATTGATGTGTACAAGAGAGCAGTGGAGTAAGTTCAGCTCAGAATAGACAAAAGCAAACATACTGTGCTTGCCAAACTTGGGATCTGAAAAAGCTGGAGATATGTTTGTCAAAATGACTCTCATACTTACATCGTGAGCCGAAATGTGTTACGCTGTAGATGGGGTTCAAAATCTGGAGTCTCACGCACAAATTCGGAGTCGGCAAGTACAGTATGACAGTATGCACATGATGTCACTTTACAAATAGTACAATACAACAGAATGAAATCCACTACACAGGATGAACTTAAAAAAATTAAAAAGTTCAGAAACAGTGGTCTGTATGTAGGCTGAGGGTTATGTAACACAGTAGGGGATATGCTGTTTTCCAATCTGGGACATGGTGCATGGGAAATATATGTATATCTGCATCGTCATCCCGATTTGTGGTGCATTGCTTGCTACACAGCTCATGCATCACCTCTGGCCAAAGTTTAATGTTTAAATTTGAGAGTTTTTGGATAATCGTGCCAACATCAACAAACAGCTGCAGCTATAGAATGTTAGGTAGCTGCATTTCTTTCCAGTTGTCCTTCCAAAACCAAGACTGTACCGCGTTTCCCTCAAGATTCCTTCAAGATCCTGTCCATCTATTTTGTTTTTAATGGAAACAGTCACCGAGTTGTTGTTTTTGTCATCTGCGTTGAGAGTTGGCAGCCTATTGCAGAGCTCCCTCTTTTTTTTCAACATATTTTGAGCAAAAAAATGCATCGAATAAGACATTTAGTAAGGGGGGTGAGTGAGGACTAAATGGGCCAGGAGAGTTGAACTTTTCTTTCTATTGATCACGATGGGGAATGTCAGTTTAGTCACCAACAGACTTAGATGAATTTATTGGTCCCTGTAGGAAATTTCATTTTTGCTGACAGTGGGGGCTTCATTCACACATCAGGCAACAAAAACAAGAGGCAAAAAAAACAAAACACTTGACAAAGAACAAAGGCCCCCGCAAGAGAAAGACAATACAGTAGCGACAGCAGGTTAACGAGGCCTGCTGTTCAGGGCGGCAATAGCTGTTGGAATGAGGCTTTTGCAGAGACTGGCTCTTCTGAACTTGATTGTCTTGTGTCTGCGTCGTGAGGGTAGTGGAATGAAATATTGGTTAGGTGGATGGGTGCTGTCTTGAATTATGGCATTTGCCAGATGAGTAATGGACATGTTGAGTCCCGTAAGATTTGGTGTGGGAGACCAAGGATTTTGGAAGCTATGGTTGGGATGCGGGTGAACTTCGACCGGTTAGATACAGAAAGCATTGTGTAGAAGCACGTAGACTGTACAGAAGAATCGATTGTATGAAGCTTAGAGTGGGTTGTTTTTTGAGTGTCTGTTGCGTGCTTGTCAAAAGTGAGTTATCCAAAGTTATTCCCTAATAGCTGTGAGAAAATGACTGCTGTTTGATTTACATTGAAACATATGCTGCAGCTTGACTCTCTTGAGATAGATTAAAAAAAAGTTTGGATACTGCTGCTCACTCATCTCTGAGCATTCCTGCTCTTTGCTGCTCTCAGCACCAGCCCCGCCCGATCCAAGAAGACGTTTCGGTCCTCATTTTGTGACATCACTAATTGACTACCGCTCCTGTTCCGCTCATGCCTACTAAACACATGCTCACTTTCTCTGAGCAGCCAGGCGTGCAATTGGAACTGGAATTGGGGAGAAAAACTTTCACATATTGTCTGTCTTGTAATCAACAGTTTTTCATTTATTTGTTACAACATTTTAGGGAATGCGCAATTGGCCAAAATGCGCATTTGTCTGTGAGAACTTCAGAAGGTTTTCTTAAGCTTTAACTACTTAAGCTGCAATGGTTAGAATTAATTTTTGGGAGCACACGGCCGGGCATCCGACAGCTATTTCTCATCGTCATTTTTCAGAGGATTGGCAGAGCGATAGTAGAACCTTCGAAATGGTTTGATTTCCACAAAGCTGATGCAGAGGCTTGAGTTCAAGGCAAGTAAAGTCAATTTCAGCAATAATATCAATAAAATTAGCCCAATGCTAAAGTAAAAAAGTCCTTTGAAAAACACTGACTTTCTCTGCAGCTCTAAGGTCATGGACAAAAAAATTGGAATGCTGCCTTACTGAGTAGTTTGAAGGCCAGTGCCAGAGGACCTCAGGGTCCCAGAGAGTCAATAGGGTAAAAGTAGATCAAGTATTACCTCTACATTCATTTAGGAGCAGTGGCCCGCCACTCCTAGATCCTAGCCCCCGCTGCTGGACCTGAGCAACATATTGTTTAGGGAACAAAATCGCAACCACAGATGATGCAATTACAAGACAGTCAAAGCTGTCATAATATCTGACGACAGCAGCATTAGCAATTTAGCACATGTACGAAACGCAAACATGACATCAGCCATGCACGTAAAACGTGAATTAAATATCTGAAATATTTGTACAATTTTGCACTTTTGCAATTTTGTTTTGAGATTGACACAGTAAGTAGTCTCACGATCTCATTGATTTGATTCGATTTAGATTTGCTCTCAGACTGTTTTTTTTAAATGCGAGATACTTTCTGACCTTTTTTTTAAACAAACTAGTTATTACTTAGTTTCACATTTATATAATATATAAATGTATAAATCATAAATACTCTCATTATGATTTTTACACCTTTGCTCTCGCCATTACTGACCTAAAAGTTCAATTAATACCTTGATATGACTTGTAATTTTGCCAAGCCATCACTCTGTGAGAAGCACTTCATTCCAAGCAAAAATATGAAAGGATTAATATAATCTAAAAAAAAAAAAAATCACAATTGCGTATTTAAACACCACAACAAGTACTATTGTAGTTTTTGCCGTACTTGAAAGTGTTAAAAACCATTGAAAAAAAAAGCGGCCTCGCCTACAAAATGTCTTTGATGTCCTTGTATTATTAGAGTAATAGCTTTTAATGGTTTGATGGCATCATACCATTTTCTGGCATACATTGTGGTTATCATAATGAAGCATGATTGTATCAAAATTGCAGTATTTGTCAGAAAAATCACAATCACCCCCCCCCCCCCCCCCCTTTTTTTTTATTCACACCGTCACGATTCTCTGGAACACCTGTCTCTTCTGCTGAAAAAAACACTTTATAGAAAACACTGCAGATCCTATAAATATGTGGGACCCATAGAATTAAGAGCTTTATAGATCAATAAAAGAACTTTGAAATTGATCTGAAAAGACACAGGGAACCAATGCAGAGATTTTAAAATAGGTGTACTGTAATGTGATTCCCCTCTCTGGTCTCTTTTCTGGTATTGGTCGGCACACAGAAGAAAATTCAACAACAAGCTAAATGATAATACGATATTAACATTATGCACTAGTGTTAGCTTCGTCTTCAAAGAAAATATTTCAGACACTGTCATTTATTGCCTAAGAATATACATGCCTTTGGGGTGTCTGCGGTGCTTAGTGCACTATCCTTAAAGTACTCCATAAATAAATATGAGTTGTCGATACCGTATTTTGGGACGGTCAATAATTCAGTCAGTTTTCAGTCTCGGCCCCTATCGGCCATGAATAGCAGAGGAACACTTTGAAGCACTTTGAAACACACACACTGTTCATGGCCAACGTTTCAAGAAGGCTTTTCAAAAAAAAATATCTTTCCTCCTCATTTTTGTGCCAGCGTTTTGTCATCAAATCTGTATTCTGACATTTTCACCTCAGGGGCCTTTTCACTTCTGTATTGATGGTTTGTACTGTTTGTCTGGATCGGTTCATTTTCACCCCTATTCATATGTTGAATATTTAAACATCAAGACTTGGTGTAAATAAGGATACGGAATCCGTGTCATGGCGCTCGTTATGTCTGCCTCCTGGTGACACTCAATGAATTAATCAAGTGATCAAACTGCGTGGTTGCTTACATTAGACTTACTACAACGGGTTTGATTTAAATAATGATGTGCCCCCTTGCTACCATTTCTTTTTCACTAAATATGCCACCATTGCATTGAAATGAATCCTGATTGGATCATCAGCACAATCACTGAAAATTAACTAGGCTTGCTGAAGATTCAGATGGGTCATTAAATGACATGTCAAGAGTCATTTGTTTCTTTTTGCATTGTGGTTTACCCTTTCAGATTCTCCCCGGAGAATACGGAACTCCTGACAACTCTCGGGCTGCTCTATCTCTCGGTAGGTCAAACGATATCATTGGGATTATCGGTACAAAGGCTGAAATTGTATTTTAATGCCAGGTAAATTGTTGTGGTAACTTCTTTTTTTTTTACAGCTTGGTAAATACCAAAAAGCTTTTGAGCACCTTGGAAATGCCCTCACATTCGACCCCAACAATTATAAGGTACACACCTGTGCTGCCGTCTTGTTTTCTTTGGTTTGATCAGCCTTGATGATAGCATCACATTGGATCATGCCAAATGAAAATGTCATCGCTTGTTAAATGCTCTGCGCCATCGTTCATCCTCTTTTAAAGGGTGCACGGTCTTGCTATAATACCTCGCTAATTTGCAGGCCATCCTGGCTGCAGGCAGCATGATGCAGACCCACGGGGACTTTGATGTGGCCATGAACAAGTACCGGGTCGCAGCATGCGCTGTGCCTGAAAGCCCTCCTCTGTGGAATAATATCGGCATGTGCTTCTTTGGCAAAAAGAAATATGTGGCAGTAAGTACTGTTTGCTCTTTTTAGATGGGGGTCGCTAACTGGTGGCTCTTTCATTCTTATATTGCTGCTCTGTGTGGCTTGCAAGAATAAAAATTGCTTGTTTCACACCGATTATGGACGGTGTAACAAGCAACGCATTTGAATTGCACTCAATGCAGTTTGCGCCATTGAGCAATTGGGCGACACCTCGGACGTGTTTGGAGCAAAGGGACACAATGCGCAACGCGAGGCAACCAATTTGCGTTGGAAGTTAAACAGGAAATAGAAATATAGCGCGACCTTTCAGTTTAAAAAAAAGCGCATTTCAAAACAAGACACAAGTTAACATGACAAACAAAAACGCTTGAAGAATTCCTAACATAGAATAAATCTAATCTTTATGCCCCTATATGGCACACAGGGTTATTTGCTGAGTGCAAACCAACAAAAAAATTGAAGCCAGCATAGAACCATGCACATTATTTACTTTTAGGCAAATTGTAATCAATTAGCAGTCAAAATGTCATTTTCGGTCATTTCAAACCGAATGTATTCCTATTTTGGGTTTCAACCGACAGCTAGCACTGTATATACGTATTAGTAATCAAGTGAGAAACTCAACACCATTTCACACTGGTAAATAATATATTAGTGTGAGAAAAGCAGAGGCATTTTTCATGCAAACATGTGGTAAACATTGCATGAGGTAGAATGACAAAGTGCTTGATTTGACGCATACAGTATAGCCGGCTTTTTAAATGTTCATATCGCTGGCGATCAACTTAATTAATTGTTCCAACCAAGAACGTGATCACGATTAAAATTCGATCAATTGTGCAGCCCTACACTACTGTATAGTAAGTCATCCACAACAAAAGGAAAGTGATTGCCTTCTTTGCATGATTTATGTTTAAAATGGGATGGTAATCTTTTTTTTTAATTTTTTAATTGCATCAGAATTTTCCCGACCACAGAAAAAATAACTCAATAACAGGCTTGAGATTCTTACCCTGTGTATTTAAACCTTTAGTCTTAAAGTTTTCAAAGAAGTAAACATGGAAGATTTCATGCTCGAGTCGTCTTATTCAAAATGTTCATAAAATGTTTCATCTGTGTCAGTCTGTCAGCAACACCACTTTTAAAATAAGCCAATCCCTGGTGGAGATCCGTGTAACAATGAAAAGATGTCACTCAACTCAGCCTTTTTAGTTAAGACCTAAAGAGAAATTCACTGCAGTCTGGCTTGTCTTCTCAGCATTTATTACATATGCATCTCCTTTATACGTTTAGTGTGGATTCTGTAGTTTCAGGCTCAAACTATAAATATACTCATAACTTTGAAATTGTGCTCCCCCGATGCCACACTTTCCACTTCAAAAAACATTATGTGCTTTAGATGGCGTTCATGGGAGTGGTTCCGTGGTTCAATTCGACAATTGTCAGCTGGTGTGATGCCCCATTGAAAATCTTCTGTTACTGCTTTTTCGAATATCGGTGTATTTGGGAGGTTGTTTCTTGAGCCGAATGTCCGCAGATTGCTAGGTGGATCTGTAGCTGCGTGCTCACCCTAACCCGCCACCAACGCAGCCACTTTGAAGCGGCATTCCTTCTATCACCGTAGATTTATTTATTTATTTGTTTGTTCTTTTGTTTGTTTGAGTTATACGCTAGATCGATGTTTACACCGCTGTCAGAAACTTACTTGACTGAATGTAGTAGGTAGGTTGTACTAATCAAATTCAGTGATGCGGCCTCAATTTTCTAGCAGTAGTATACAAAAGATTCAAAACGTTTTGTCGGCGCAGGAAAGTGCAAACCGTGCAGGGATAGCAACTTTGTCCGACGAGTGGTCATAATTTTGCGCATGGAAGACAGCCTTTGTGGTCATCCGAACTAGAGGGCAATCTCGAAATGCAAATAAGATTGCATACAAGGTGATTGTTTATATGTTACAATGACCAGCCTCATCATTACAACCACTTTCACAATATATCGCAAAGTCTGGCGTTACCAACAATGCACATTTTTGAGCGACGCCATGAGGCAGGTGTTGAACACGTTTATTATTAAAGTTGGCCTAATATGTTGGCTTTATCAGTCTCTTACTGAGTGATTGAAATATTATTAACAGCTCTCATAATGATATACCTGTACAGCTGTATACTACATCAGAATGATTAAAATAAGGCCTCCGGCGCCATATTTGACATAGCTGTTGTGTTGAATGCCGTACTAATGTGGCTGATAGCTTCATATTCCCCAGTACACTCTGGCAAGCATGTGGAAAATGTCCAATTCTTTCCTGCGAATTCCCGTTAATCCCCAAGTCAGTAGCTTTAGCATCATGCCTCCACACAGAATTTCTCGACAGCTAATGAAAATATACTCCCAAGCTCTCCACATGATAGAAGTGGCCAAAGGGCTGTTTGGTACTTGAGATTTGGTATCGCTCGATACTAAGGAAATACGGGTTCCGATCCTGCTGGTAGGGAAATAGCAGGAGGTGCAAAATGTGAGTACTTTGACAAATGTAAAACCAAAAACATCTTTTTGGGTTGAATAACATTTTTAACGTTGGTAATTTATTCCTTACATATTGCTCCATTTAGTTCTAATTTACAATGGAAAAACACAATTTGTACCACATTTACAGATTAGGATATGTTATCCTTTTTTTCTGTGCAGTGTGGCACACACAGATTTAAAACTAGTTCCCTATAGTCTCACTGACAAGTTTGGAGTTTTTCTTTTTCCTGTAATCTTCAACATTGATGGACAGACCTTGATGGTGCATCAGGTCGCTGAGTGTCACTATTTTTTTTAAGGTAATATTTTATTGAGTTACCTGTCAGCTGCTGACATCTCTCTTTTTCTCATCTTTCCTTTCCCAGGCCATCAGCTGCCTGAAGCGAGCTCACTACTTGTCTCCGTTTGACTGGAAGGTGTTGTACAACCTGGGGCTGGTCCACCTGACCATGCAGCAGTATGCTTCTGCTTTCCACTTCCTCAGTGCCGCCATCAACCTGAGCCCACGCCTGGGCGAGCTTTACATGCTTCTGGCAGGTAACAGGTCTCAAAGCGTTGGCATTTACGAGGACTATATGAGGTCATTCCGCAGCACACGTCTGCGTTTTCTTTGCTCCGGCCTCGGATTTTCCCGCAAAACATCTTCATGAACCTTTGAATTCATGTTTGCATAAATGAAAGCACGTTGTCCAGGCCCCGAGGTATCGTCTCCAATACGCATCAATGAGGTGTTGATGTTGTTGAGCTTTTCCGTTTGTCCTCCACACATGACGGTGTGTGTTCTACCCAAACAGTTCGACGTTAGTTTCATGTGTGCACAAAATATTTTGCCAGACGTTTTGTGAAGCGTCCAGTGCAGTTTTGCAAATATTAAATGTGCAGCAATGTTTTGTTTTTGACAGCACTAGCTTCCTCCATGTAGTTCACACACGTTTTTTGCCAGTGTTTTACGTGTAATCAATGTATTTACAGAAATATTAGATTGTGCCAATGCTTCTGTAAGTCTTTAGCAGGCACGCTTGGCTTCCTTTTTACCTCTGAGTATTCTACACGGAACTATATGACATTCTTTTTGATGGGAGGCCATTCCTTGGGAGCAAAGTCGCTCCATTTTTTATTTTTTTTCCTACTGTGGATTGATGAACATTCAGACTTTTAGAGATGGTTTTGTAACATTCCCCAGCTTTACAAAAATCAACAATTTACGATCGCTGGTTTTCATAGAGTTCTTTTGAACGAGGCATGAAGCATTTCAGATAATACTTTTCATTCTGAACAGGTCTGTGTGTACGTACAGTGGGCGGGAAAGCCTTAAGCCAATCCTCGGTGAAAGGACACACCCTGACTATATTTATTTGAAAAAACAAAACAAGCTATTAATTGTTCTCAATGTCTCCTTAGGTAGAAGGTTCCCTTATTTATTCCTCCCCTTTTTTGTTGTTGTTTGAATGATATTCTCATTAACAATATGAGAACCTTTTTATGTTTGGGTGGTTTTAACTAGGGCAGACAGGTTTTTTTTTTCATCTGTGTGATTTTGGGAAAGATTAGATCACATTTACTATGTGAGAAATTCCAAAAGGTTCGGATACTTTTTTATTCTACTTTTGTCCCCGTCAAGGGCTGAACACTATATACGTTTGCCCCATTGTACAACAGCTCTTTTGTCTGGGACATGCATCCCCGTTCATTATGCACCACGCTTAAAACTTTACATACACCCCTCGTACATTGCACCGGTCATCATAGCCTCTTTTCGTGTCGTAATTCAAGTGCGTGCATTTGATAACAGTGGCTTTGACCAACTTGGATGATGTGGAGAATGCCACCCGAGCGTACGAGCAAGCCGTGAATCTGGACCAGTGAGTCATATTGCATTCTCTCACCCATATCCTATTAATCCTGCCACTTGAAGTGTTTCATTCCCGTCTTGGTGACCTTTCTCCGCAGATCAAACCCTCTGGTCAACCTGAACTTTGCAATCTTCCTTTACAATCACGCTGACAAGAACGGGGCGCTGACTCAGTACCAGGAAATGGAGAGAAAAGTCAACGTGCTGAGAGACAGTAGCAGCAGCTTCGACTTTGACCCAGAGGTACCGATTCTGCTGACGTGGTGGTGGTGAGAGTTCTTCTTAAAAGCTGTACGTCCTCCTCGTCCAGCTCGTCGACATGGCTCAGAAGATGGGAGCGGCCCTGCAGGTGACAGAGAGCGTGGTGTGGACCAAACCGTCAAAGAGCTCCAAGTCCAAAGTGAGCTCCGGAGCGGCCGCTCCGAGCCCGGGTGCTCCTCTTGGTACTAACCAAGCTCTGGGTCAGGCCATGTCTTCTGCTGCCAGCTACAACAAGAACATGCAGCTGCCCACAAGTACATTTGACTTTTCTAATATGCGCTCAATGAGTGCTTTTAGTTAATAGGGCAAAAACCATGTTCCAATTACACAACAGAATAGGTCACTCTCATTGTTCGACGTCAACCACGTTTTTTTTCCTTGAACTGCTCCATTAAAAGCAGCAGCTGTTTTAATTCAATATGTAAAATTTCCTCAAGCTACAATATGGCACAATCTTGACTGGAACGGAATTGTCTACAAAGGAGTGATACAGTTTGAAGGCAGCACATTAATAATTGTAGGCGTCTTTCTTTGTTCAAAGGTAAGCAAACCCATGGGCATTGACTTGTTTAGAGTCAAGCAAATTACAACAGTTATTTTCTTCACTGATGAAAATCTGTCCTGTTAACAGCCTGCATCTATTTAAAGTCCTGGTAGAGTGATGTTTTCTCAAGATAAACATGCTAAGCTGTTTTTCAAATACACAGCGTTATCACAGATAAGATTCGCCGGCCATTTTACGTACGTTCGAATGTTATTAGAGCTGCTCCTAGTCAAAGATGTTTCTGTATTATAAATGATATTCTTATATTACTTTGCTGTGTCTGTCTCGCTCCGAAGGCCCCTCCACATCACTTGAGCCTGACCCGGATGTGGACAATGTTCCCAGCCCGCCTTCTGACCCTCCAGGTTCCCCGGAACTTGCCCAAGCGGAGGAATCCCGACCTAAGAGCTCCAAGAGAAAATCAAAGGTGGAGGAATGAATTTGAAATGGAAGCATCCCTGTCGCTTTGTTGCTATTCACTGTCCTGTTGAGAACGAACCTTTGGCACCTCACCTATATGAAACATGATGTGTAAACTGTATGGTGTGAGTGTTTACTTACACAGAAATAGACAGATTTTCTGCTCTCTCCCTTGGTGGTCATTGAATGTTCCAAATGCAAGCAATTGTTTGAGCTTTTAGAAAAAAGAAAAAAGTCGTACATACTTGTATTTGAGGCGATTGAATTTCCTACAGTAGAGAACACATGCCGCTCAGATGAATGTCAGTGCTGCAGCAATCTTTGCACTAAACAAAGAGACTTAAAAGAATAATGGTCAAAGAAATAGAAGTGTTTTTATATTTCAATTGTAATAAGTGTGTATAGTACTGTGCTCCATAATACAGTAAATTCTGGTCTTAAACATTGTGCTTGCTGGTTTTGTTTGTAAAATCATTCATAAAGTATAAAGTCATTCATACAGTATATATATATATATATATATATATATATATATATATATATATATATATATATATATATATATATATATATATATATATATAATTTTTTTTTTGAAGAAAATACATATTTTTCAAATGCAATATATCAATAAAATGGTGTGTACGTGGAACTGTGTTATTCTAATAAAGTTTGAGACGACGTAATGTCAGTATAAAGCAGATATATTCTTGGCCCAGGAGAAGTAAAGACAAGTCGTCACCTCCAAAAGGAACAGATGGCATCCCCCGACACAACATTCCACCAGGAGCAAAAGGCTAGGTGTGGCCTTCAAGAGAAGATATCAGTCAGGGTTTATGGTGCTCAGACTTCCTCCCGCTTCAAAGAATGGCCAGCAGAACAAAGTCTTTTGAAGACACCTTCCCCAAGCAAACAGACCCCCACGCATGTGCACGCACGCACACACGCACCTGCATTCCACAGTGGGACTACATGACCCAAAAGGGTATAAGATCTGAATGTAGAAGGTGAAATGTTGCCATTTTCTGCTCCGACACGTGGCAGGACTGGCCCGAGGCCTCGTGTACTTTCCTACTCTGTCTGGATTAAATACATACTGTATATTGTTTCACTATGTTGGGGTATGGGCAATCTTTCCACAAAAACGAACACGCTAGGAACTAGTTTACGGCAAGAAGCTTTTTCTAGATTGCTTCATACTCTTTTGATCCCCTTCGGCTGCAAATAAAGTCAGCTTAAGATTCTTCTAATATGATGCCACGAGTTACGCACATTGCTCTTCAGGCAGTTGTGCCCAAGCAGGTTTTTATGCAGGATATCTCTGTATATTGCTACATTTGTTTTTCCTTGTATCCTGACTAGTCTGCCAGTTCCCGCTGTTGAAAAACATCCCCATAGCATGTTGCTGCCACCGCCATGGTTCACTTTAGGGATGGTGTTGGCCTGGTGATGAGCGGTGCCTGCTTTACTCCAAACATGACGGCTGGCATTCACACCAAAGAATTCCATCATTGTCCAGAGAATATTGTCAGACCAGAGAATACTGTTTCTCGTGGTTTCATGATGCCTTTAGCATGTTCCTTTTATTAAGGAGTGGCTTCTTGTCTGACAACTTTACCATTCAGCCGGAGTCATGAACACTGACCTTAACTGAGGCCAGTGATGCCTGCATTTCATTGGATGTTTTTTTTAGTTTGGTTATGACCTGGATGAATCGTCGTCACAGTCTTGGAGTGCTCTTGGTTGGTTGACCACTCCTGGTAAGTTTTGCTACTGCTTCCGGTTTTCTCCATTTGTGTGTGACAACTCCGACAGTGGTTTGCTCCAGCCCCACAGCCTTGGAAATGGCCTGGAAACATTTCCAGACTCAGACCTTCTGATTTCTTCTGGAATTCCTTTCTGGATTGTGGCATGGGATTTTGTAGCCTCCTTCACTTTCTATCCGGTCCTCAAGGGCCAGTTTTCTGCATGTTTTCCACATTTCTTAAACCCAAACACACCTGATTCAAATGATCAGAATTGTTATAAGGCTTCTGATGCACTTTACTAATATCTGATCATTTGATTCAGTTGTTTCGGGAAAAGAAACCTGGAAAACATGAACCAAGTTTGGACACGTCCTCTAACAGATTCTAATTAAGTGATTTCTTGATTGAACAAAATGGCTAGCAATCAAGTTTGGGTGTGGCCTGTTTTATGATTTAACGGGAGGCAATCACTTTTTCACATAGGGACAGACAGATTGCTGGCAGAAATGTGGCCCCCTCCAGCATTTAGGCTGCCCATCCCAGTACCTTGTCAAGGATTTTGAGAAATCATTAATGATAATCCATGATGATGATGATGATAATCCATGGTTATGATACTTGACCTTTTCAAATATTGGGTCTCCTCTGTGTTATTCCAGTGGGAGCATGCTGAGGTCCCCTCGCTCTCCCTCTCTCCCTCACTCACTTTTGTCCAATCCAATCCACTATAACTGAGGACGTTCTCATGCCCACTTGAGTCACGTCATCTAAAGTGTCATCTGTCATTTCAGTGGATCAACCATCTTCTTCTATCTGTCACCGCCTCTTCATCACGATTGCCCGTTCGCCCGAGTTGATGAGTAGCCCTGCTTCACATCACATCGTGCCGGATTGGATGTCTGTGGCTGACAGGGCCCATCAAAATGATGGCAGCCTGGCCGGCCGCAGAACTATTTTACACATTCTATTTGGATCTTTATGAATTAAGCTACAGTATAGCAAATCGTGTTTATACGTGTCGCTGCGGTAAACAAGACACTGGAGTGGTCATTAAGAGTGCACTGAAGTGCCTGCCCCTTGTGATGTTAACAAGGCAGCTTGATGGCTTGCACTTATTCATTTGTGGAATCTTGCTTTTCCATTCGTCACGTCCTGCCTGCTAGTCTGTTCGTCACGTTGGGCAGTACTTTTGGGTCAGCGAGACGGTCTCTGTTGTAATTTATGCGGATCCAAATCGCCCATCAACTACAATTTGTCAGCATACTGTGCACTCGCCTGCCTGGCAAATATTCATGTGTGTCGATCATGAAAACAAATATAAATACTTACAGTGGAGTTCGGAAAGAAAAGAGTCGTTTCTATTTTTAGCAAAGGTTGGAACAAAAAGTCCTGGCCATCTCAATAGCTAGCGATGTTAATGCATTTTTGTTTTCGGTACTGTCGAAGAAACATATGTTTTAAACATGCTAACATTGCCTGTCACGTTTTATATTTAGCAGCGTTTTTAATACTGTATATTGTTCTGGGTTTAAGTGACTACTTGTGTGTTTTTGCAATGGGGAGTAAACAAACATGTAAATATATATATATATATATATATATATATATATATATATATATATATATATATATATATATATATATATATATAAAATGTAACTTTTTTTAACAGTGAAAATGTGACTGATGGGTGTTTGTACTGTAGTTGCTCAGGTGTTCCTTTGCAATTGATCACTCACTCACTCACTTGCTCACTCACTTACTCCTCACTGCAGTTAATACAGTTCTTGTCAATTCCATTTTTTCAGCGGGAATAGGTGGTAGAATATCTATTCCTTTTCCAGTTTAAATGGCTAATGTGGAAACAACTTTATTGATGTGCAACCACTAGTAAATGACTAATTCTCCATTTTACATAGATTTACACAGTCCACCGGGAGCATCGGCTGAATTTGTTAAATTTACCTTTTTCTCCTACTGATGATTATAAAAAAATGGGGAAGCCATATAGGAGAGAGTCTGCTGACAGTGGATGAGTTGAATATTAGATGTTTTTTCTTTTGATCTTTGCTGTACTGAGCAATGGACATTGAACACAATGGGGCAAAGGTATCAACAGCTTTTGATGTCAGAAGCATTGTGAGGACTGTGAAGAAACACCCAAAGACAACAGTGAAGTCACTGGCAACCTCCACGGGGCTGATATATCTATCCGCTGTTCACAAAAGGTTCCCAAAGAAGAAATATGCACAACCCAAGATGCAAATCACTCAGCAAAAAGAATCAGAAGGCCTTGCTGGATTTTGCAAACAAGTACAGAGATGAGCCAGAAAAATATTAGAACAAACTTTTATGGGCTAATGGACCAATCTCAACTAAAGTGAGGAAAAGGTGAAAAGACGGTGAAAGAGCTTTTGAGCCAAAACGCACAATCTCTTGTGTGAAGCATGGTTGGAGGTAATGTCACGGCTTGTCTTTATTGATGATGGAAGTCAAGATGGCGGCCGTAGAAAGAATTCTGAAAACTACCATTGTGTGGAAATTTACAGGAAAAAGGCCTTCAAAGTAATTGGGAGGAAGTTCAGCATGCAACAAGAACTCAAAACATGCTCCTAACACAACAAAGGCCTTTTAGACAGGCCAAGTCAATTCCCGGACCTTAACATTGTGTGAAAGGGGCAACAATCTGCTGAAGTCAGTGGCTCCCTGGTTTGATGCCGTTATTGCAAGTAACGGGTTTGACACCAAACATGACAGGTTTTTCACTTTGAAATCTGTCCCAATACTTTTGCCCATTTCAAAACTGGGTGGCTGGCTTCATACAAGACGTCATCTGACCTAAATTGTTCCATACATTTACTGTATATGTAAGCCAATGAACTTTGACTTAAGACACAAAGCTTCAGTTTACAACAAAAACCAAAGAATATGGACTTGTCATTCCAAACTTTTTGGAGGTGACTGCACCCAGAAGTAATAATCCATGCGTGGTCATTTTTACATGAAATGTTCCATTGATGAAGCAAAATACAGAGCCGTCGCGTAAATAGTTTTTGTCTAATTTGGGTCTCATATGTGATATGATTAATTCTCATAACCTTTTTAGAGCGCCAAAGTTCTTCGCATAATCATCTATATTATTATGGCTAAAAATTCCAATGGGCTCATATTCTTACTTTAGTTGTTCCCTTGATTCTGTACTATTAATATGAATGTAAACATTATGTGTGTGTATTGCAGCGGTAACATTTTTATTTTCCTAATGGGATGTGTAAAGTGTCACCAGTGGACATTAAAAATCTACACACCCCTGTGCAAATGTCAGGTTAATTACTCTGAAAGTCACATTAAACGTTGCTCAGCGCACACACCTGCTACCATTTACAGATGAACCCCAAATAAAGTTTGAATGTTTTTGTCGGTGTTTCCTGTTTGTTTTTGATTTCTTATTGAGGCCTCATTGTTTTGTGCTCAGACTGCATTCGCAAATGTCGCCTTCTAGTGGTGGCGGAAGGTTGGGCAAAAGTACACCGACGATTACAATTTCGTCTGGCTTGAAAAAATGACGGACCGACGATGATGGAAAGGGGGCGGGGCTCTGACAAATGACGAATATCGGACCAGCAAATAAATGTAAGTTGCCCACCGATGCAAACCTAGGCACTTCCATTTACGAGAGGGTGTGCATACTTATGCAACTACTTTCTATCAGTTATTTAATTTTACTTCACATCTTGAAAAGATTTTCTCAATTCTGTTGAACAATTCATGGGTCGGAGAAAGTTTGGAAATAATCTACCTTGTTCCAACAACTTCCTGTTTTATTCAGGAACAATTTGAAACTGCTCTTAAACTGCAAAGTCATATTTTTTAATTTCATGCTGACAAAATGTGGTTACTGTGGTGAATGGTCACAACCATGCATATTTTTGTTGGCTCTTACCCTTTTTTTTCTTTCACCTCGGTTTGTTGTCAGTGATGGCTAAAAAAATTGACGTTTTCATTTTTGCATGTACTTGGGACGTGACCTAAAAAAGATGTTTTTGCCACTGTAACACAAACGACCATGATATTTGCAATACCTTATTAACAAAATATAAGCTATTTAAAAGACTGTATATGAAAAGCTTTGTAGCATCAGAAAACAGCAACTTGGCCTTCTAGCAATGTTCCTGCTTATTGACAGGAAGACACGATGACCCCGCTTTTCCACTTGATTTATAAATGATTACTTCAATAAATCTCATTTTCCAGCAGGGATAGAATGACCATAAGGAGACATAAGTTTTCCTAAGGGAAAAATTTGCTTTTTTGACGGTTAATTTTTGCAAATGATAAAAGAAAATACATCAGAGTGACACAGACCATCTTGTCACATTTGTATGCAAATGTGTGAGAGTTTTCCTCATGTTAATGTGAAGCCAGATGTTTGCATCGTGTAATATGTGAATGGAGAGACATTTACATTGTACGTGAAGTGTCAGCCATATGTTTGCACTTGACAGGTGTTTTGGCGCCCCACGAAATGTGAATGGACTTGCACAGCTGCCTCACAATTAGGAGATTGCCGGTTGAAATTCTGGTTCTGGCCTTTCTCATCCAAAGTCAGCTAGGATAGCCTCCAAATGAAAACCATCTTTTGCCATGGATAAGCCGCACTGGACTATAAGACGCAGGTGACAATATGAAACTTTTAAATGTTCTTTATATTTTTTTTAATTGTCTACCAATTGCAACATCTTCTCTTTAACAGACTGAACATGCCTGCATATTTAGTCCCAACATTATATTTATAGAAAATGGACGGATGAATATTACCAACAGAACACATTACCAACCCTAACCCTACAAATAATGAGGCGGCATGGCTCGGTGGTAGAGTGGTCGTGTCCTAGCCGAAAGGCCGTGGGTTCAATCCTCCGATCACCAAGACCATGTCTAAGTGTCCTTGAGCAAGACATTGAACCCCCCCGTTGCTCCTGATGCTGCGTCAGCAGTAGGTAAATGACTAGTTAGTGTAAAGCGCTTTCAGTTCCTGAGGTAGAAAAGCGCTATATAAGTCTATTTACCATTTACCAAATAACATATACAATCATACATTCAAAAATGCAATCATGTATACCGTTTATCACATTTACACGTCACAAATTCGTCGAAGATCGTATTCAATTTAGACCTTTTTTAAAAATATTTGTAGTCATATATTTTGAGACTCTTTTTGAACACGGCCATTGATTCACATTTTTTCAGTTCTATTTCATAGTTGTAGCATAAACGGACTCATCGAACACACATTTGCTCGACCGGTGGGAAAAGCCAGCAGATAAGCCGCGCTGGACAATAAGCCGCAGGGCTCATGTCGTGATGAAGAAGTCACGGCTTATAGTCGGAAAAATACGGTATATATAACTAAGCGCATCCGATTCACCGAAACGTCCTAACCCTTTCCTCTTCATATCATAAAAAGCAATTTCTCTCTTGCGGCTGGAGTTATTTGTTTGTAACAAGACATGTTTACGGCTACGCTTGATACCAGCAACCCAAGTTGTAACTGGGGACAGCTAATACAGTGAGAAGCAAATTTCCCAGTGGAAGGTGCCTTGCTCTCTCAGCAGTGCTGGCGGCTGACACCTGGAACATGGCAATCCAATGGAAGATGAGATTTAAGAGAGATGATAGCGTTTACAATCAGGCTGTAAAGCAGCTGTGCTCGCAACACAGTCAAGCGCGCTGTTTGTGCGAGCGGAGCCCGGATATCTGACCCGATTTTTAATCTTCTCGATCAGCCCAAATTAAGTAGATCTCATTTATAAACACAAAACGTTTTTCCTATTTGACCAAGTCCATGGCCAGGTTCAAATGCAAAGTGAAGAGTGAAACATACTTTTTTTTTTTTTATGATTGAAGAATATAATCTAATCTTTTGTATGGTGCCGGGCAGGTTTGCATAGACATAGCACCTTTTCCAAAAACAGTTGGCACCGAAAGAGTTAATATGGGAGCGTTCATAGTGTGGTCCTATAAATGTTATGGAGAAAGCAGTTTAATCATTTGGTCGTTAAATGAACGTGGCTCACTACTTTTAGCAAAGGTGATCAATTCATGGGCATCCATGTAGCTTGTAAAAAAAATTTATGATTGGCACAACTTGCTTCATGAGGAAACTGATTTATTTGTCCAGCTACATAACTGGTTTGGGGGTGTGATGAAATCATGGCAATACAAAAAACGAGCAATTGTATAGCGAGGCTGAAAACCAAACTAAGGTTCGAGAGGCTTGTAATATTACCGGCGTCGTATTTTTGTAATGTATTATTTTTGTTGCTTCACAAAAAACAAGTGAAAGGTGAGAAAATTGACATGAATATACGGAGTGTATTTTCAAGCTAAATAACAAATGAATATGAATGACTGTTTTTTTTAAATTAAAGATGAACAAATGAAATGATTCATTTAAAAAAAAAACGTACAAATACATGTGTTCTTAAAGACCAACAGTATGTTTTAAATATAATCGTAGGTCTAGTTATCATTAAATTATATTACATGGTGGGTGGGACTCCTCCGGAGGTCGCCGTGTCTGTTATAGCTCCGGACAGCAGGAGAAGGAGTATGTATTGCTGTATTTATCATAATAGACCCTAAAGCTCCCACAGGCACAGGCAAATGACCATTTGAAAATGAGCTCAATCGTGAAATCAAGGAGTTGCACAGGTGACTCATCTGAGGTGCTTACAAGAGTTTCTTCCTTTTTAATTGCGCCATTTAAGCAAGTTATGCGCAAGCTATGAATAGCTCCTCTTTTGCACAAGCTACGAATGCTAAGTTTATGCTCAAAATAATTAAAAACAGTATACATGGTTGTCTGAACATTTTGCGCAGGATTTATTTTTGAATCAATCAAACTTTTGTACTTTGGTTGTTGATTATAATTATATAATAGCCGGGTGAGTTTTATGTGAAATAAACGATATTTTGTGCATCTTTTTGTTACCCTTTGTACTATAACTTTAACATTTACTGCATGAAAATATTGGCTACAGATTTCCAAAATCGTATATCAATTTGTTGTGTAGCTATTTGTAATATTCTGATGATGCAATTCAACATTTTTTTTAGGCTTCCATCATGAGTGGCCCTTGATAAAAATAGGTTGAATTAAATTACATCTTTCAAATAATATCTTTTAAGTAATGTTTTCCGGTAAACGTCTTGCTGTTATTTTGCTTTCCAAAATATAGGTCAGCCTCGCAACGTGTTTACGAAAAACTTTGAGAGCCATGGCAACTCTTGGCAAAGACTTTGTTGCCCTTTACTAATTCTATTTACGTCTGATTCATACATAACTCCTTGTTTGTGTTTGAGAGCTGTAGAAGTTGAATTATAGCATCAAGACAAGACAGTGAGTAAGAGAGAGAGGGAGACAGGCCTGATGATTAGCTTTCCTCTGCCTCCGTATTTCATGATGACGCTAATAATGCTTGATTACCTATGGCGATAAAGTGAAGGTTGCTGCTTAAAGCGGCGCAACGGCGCATGCAAAGCCGCGGAGCCAAGGAAGCAAAGCTTTGCATTTCAATTGAGGCCACTCAGTGGCGAATGCTTGTTGCTATTGTTGTTTATCTGCACACACTGTTTGCTTGTTTGCTCTGAGCCCTGTCTCCCAAAATTCTCCCCTCCGCTCGTCTACCGGAGACAGCTCAAAGACCCCCTGCTGGCATCTCGGTAGCGCGGCTTCATCTGACTGGGCTGCCATAGGCACAGTGATTGTGTCGTTGGCGCCTGCCGCAAGTCGCTAAAGTGCATCTCCTTTAGAGAGAAAGGAGCCTTTCATTAGGCCATCAACAACAGCTCCCGCAAAAATCATTCTCCTCGCACCACTTCACAGGCCATGCGACACAGACTTTGTCAAGAAATAGGCATGAGGCAATTTGTGAGCGCGTGATACTTTTGTGTATGGATCATTTCTGGCAACTCAGCTCACTCGCAACCTGAACGAGGACGAGGGCTACATAACATGGGGGATAATGTCCTGCTGGTGATGTGGGGGCCCGGCAGAAGCTACGGGGTTCTCTACTCGTCATGATGGCTAACCCGCTTCTGCTGCGGCGGTCCCGCTAAGGTGCCGGAGCGGACTCGGATCGATACTGCCGACTGACGCTGGATTACTGCAGCGACCGCCGAGACACTCCTCTGCCGCTATCTTGAGTAGCATTCAATAGCCGCGAAGCACGAGAGGCAGAATGATGAAGCGGGAGAAAGTGGATGGACCTTTGTAGTACCGAAATGCGGGCACATCGAGATTGAGTATACCGGGAGATTTTAGTCTTTTAAGACGGAACTGTTTTCGTTTAGGGTAGACATGTGGAAGCCAGCGCGGGTGACGGAAGCCAGACGTTTTTCTTTTCGGGCGGCCGTGGAGTGGGTGGCTAAAGTCAACGTTAGGGAGTCCGCGACGCAAACGTTTGGAAACACGCGTTCAACAATCAACTCTCATTTATTCTTAATGTCTGACATAGACCCACGCACGCAAACAATCACACTCATTCACTAGATTGACTCACACTCACTGTATATACCAAGCACTAAATGGAAATTGGATTTGTTCAACCAGACATACTTACCTGGATCCCTTCATTTATATATATATATATATATATATATATATATATATATATATATATATATATATATATATATATATATATATATACACACACACACACACACACACAATCATACTGTTATCAGACATGCAGTGGAGGTTATCATGTGTAAGATGATGTAAAGGGTAAATGCTGGAAAGGGCGTTACATGCATTTCACTGTATATATGAGCCAGAGGCTCAATCTAACAGATGTGCACTACATGCTTGCCACGAAGTGTCAATTATCTGGATTATCAGATTCCAGGGGTGGCACAAACACCCCCTTGGTCCATCCTGCGGTTCCAGTGCCCAGCACAAGGCACATGAAGCTTACGCAAACTTCGCATAAGAAGGATCGAGCTGAGGTTGGAACCTGAGAGCTCTTGACTTGGAGGCAGACGTTCAAAACTCGCCTTGCTGTCATCTTGAATTACTATTGAATAATATTAGTCAGCGTACAATACATAGGACTTGATCAAATTCATGGCTGTGCTTTGTTGCGGCAGCACACGATGTGCCCACTCAAAAGCAAAGTAGCGTTACTTTTGGGACGAAGCTCATACTGTATGTATCATATCAGTAATATATAGATTGCATAGATAATTTGAAGGCAGAGCACATCAAAGTTGCAGCGAGCCGCAGGCTACATTTTAAATGTTTTTGAAGCCAAGTAGCACGGCCTCCTACGTGGTCACCAATCTTGGCAGAGCTGATAAATAGAGTCTGTAATCAGAGGGCTCGGTTGGACATGTTCGCTTGTGCAGAGCCTCATCGCAAGTCATGAAAAAGAACCAACATTTGGAAGGAGCGACATGCTGGATGAAGAATCATGGGATAACATGTTTCAATCTATGACGTCACGCAAGCGGCAGACTGCCGCCATTACTGTCGCATGATCAAATTATAGTTTGAAAAGCAATTACAGGACTTAAATAGAAACAAACCGAGACTGTAGTTGGATTGCGAAAGGACCTTGAAGAGTCCTTTGTGTGGTGCTTGACGTTATCACTCGTTTTTGTGAAATTGGTACACTTGACTTTTTTTTTTTTGAAGTGTTTTTTTTTTCTTTTAAATCCTTGAGAAATAGTTTAATATTCTTAAAAAAAAAGCGAATGCACTTGTCATGCCCCTTGGTTTGGACACAGTACTGGTACACAATGGTGTCACCCCTTCTGAAAATATTCCATAAGTCACATGGTTAGCAGATCATTGCATCACTCAAATCCTCTGCAGGCCCAAGGAAGGCCAAGCCTATATTTTTGCATATGTCTGATGGCATTTCAACAGTGACAGGGGTTGTTAACCCATCACCTTTATTTTCGGTTACTTCATTTAAAATTCAGTTCTGCTCTTGCAGAATCCTTCTAATGTGCTTAGTGTCAACATGCTTTTAGAGTAAAAAGCCTTGTGGCTATATTTACTGGATTTACTAACTCAATACAAAAAAATATCACTTCCACATTCAGTCTTGTTAATCAAATGAGGAGGCTCAGTAAAACACCAATCCACTTCTCATTCAATATGTGAAAAGTCAGATTTGGAGTCGTAACGAGACAAAAATGAAGTTAATGGCACCAATTTGGTGAAATGGCTCATGTACCACACTCCTCTGGTAGCGACATTCGCTTTCAACTCAACAGTACGGGAGAAGTGGTGTGTATGCTCGCACACTCAATTCCCAGGTCAATTGCATCCCCTTCCTTTCATGTCGGTGTGAATCATTCATAAAGAATCCCATGAATAATACCAAATAAAGAATGAAAATCGTGAAAAATGTTTTGAATACACTTTAATGCCATAAATCTATAAATAAATGTTCTAATTTAATTAACTAATCAATCAACAGAAATCTATTCTGTAACAGTGCTGCATGTCTCAAATCGTAGGACGGGTCTTTGCTTTGCTTCTGCCTTGTGTGTAATTCCACATCCACAGCACAAGATGCTCTCATTGTCAGAGTTATAAACATTTTGTCAACAGCATTTTTTTAATTGCTGGAACAAAATCAGCACATCATTTTATACATTTTTCTTCAGGTTAGAGTGTTGAAGATATTAGTGCTCCAGTTAATAATCCAGATCATCCATTAATCCATCCATTTTCTTTAGACGCTTTTCTCACTAGGGTCGCTAGTGTGCTGGTGCCTATCTCAGCCATCTTTGGGTAGTCAACGCCCAGAACTGGCTGCCAGCCAATGTGTGCACAGACAAACAGCCGTTCACACCTACAAACACACCTAATTTGGAGTGTCAAATATACTTACCGGGTGTTTTGAGGATTTGGGGAGGAAATCAGAATACCCGGCACGCAGGCATGGGGGGGACATGCTAACTCCACACAGGAAGGCCGGAGCTAGAATATAACCCGGACCTCTGAACTGTGAAGTGGACGTACTAACCAGTATTCCACCGTGCCGCCCTATCTATTTTCCTGGAACAATTGATTCAATAATTATTTTTAAAGGGTTTTTGCATGTTTGTTTGTTTTATACCCCCTGAAGTTCCTTCAAGTACCCCCATTTGAGAACCACCAGTGCAGACAATGCCTTAGTCACCGTGGAGGGTTGGAGGCGGAGTAGGATTGGGGTTCTATTTTCTAGAGGGGCTTTGCAAAAAATAATTGGGAAGCACTGGTGTATTGTAGTCAAAGGCAGTACCCAGAGTTCACACCATTATGAGGTACTCCAAAAGGCTGTGGCTCAACAGAAGCACACTGGGCAAATTTTAGCATTTGTACAGTGAATTATGATGGCTGCAGGTGACTAGCACAGAGCCTTGGTGCACGTTTGTATTCATGAATGCGGCGAGTGGTGGCTACAAAGAGAGTGACCGTGAACAGCTTTGGGTCAAACGTGAGGGCCATTGAATAATTGACAAGCGGCTACCCGGCCGGGTCAGTCGGTTTTCCTCCGCTGGGATCCATGGCTTGACGTCATCCCCGGCCCCCGTGCCACGGAGCTACTTTAGGAATGCGCACAGGTGCGTTCATTTTCTGCATGGCTCCATTGCAGCCTCGCGCATGGAGCAAATGGCGATACAGAGTGAAAATGTCAATGATAATCTCTGTGGTTGCGCGCATAAGCATGCGGACTTAAAAATGAGCACAGACAACGGAATACGTCATGTCAGTCAAACGGGGCATGAATCAGGCTTGACCTGGGTTTAATTACCCCCACAGAAGCCGTTTGTGTGTTTGATGGTTTGGCAGCGTGGCAGCACAAATACGGCCTTTTAAAGACAAGCCGCTAACAAATGGCTCCGCTGCTGATGGGAGTGCTGAACTATCAAGCGTAGCATTATGCATTCTCACTGGATCGATCCGTCACAAAAGATGTTCCTCGAATTAGCTTTCTTGTTTCCGTCGCATGAACGTTCTTACATTTATTCATTGGCGCCGCATGTTTGGATTCAGGATTAGAATCAATGAACACAATTACAATGAGGCTCTTTTAAAAGAATTCTCTTCACTTTCCTAATTGTTTTTTTCCGCTTGAGTCCCAAAATGATTCAGTTATCTTGAGACGATTCATTCAGCCCCACACTTAATTTCTTCCTTTCTTTTGCTTCCTAATTATTCAAAAACGTCTGAGCTGGGAGTCACAACAAATAACCTAAATGAATATGTGTCGTATATCAGTGCAGTTCCAAAGTTCCGGCAGAAGCCAGCGAGACGTTTTAACTGCAAAGTCTTACACATATTTTCCAAGAGTTGGGGGCTATAGTCTGTAGTGAGACACAATGCTAGAGACGAATAAAAAATAAGCCATTGCAGACATGAATGGTCCATGGTTCGAGAGACCAAAGTCCATAAGTGTGGACTGATACCATATAGTCTCTTATGAAAAACTCCCGACCTGGAAATTAAAGCCACCTTCAGCTTTCACAGACCTCTTTGGTGGCCCTGCAAGTTGTCACCGGTTACACATGGTGGGCGTGTTAGAGGACGAGACAGGAGAATTACAAAATGCACGTAATTGACTGATGTATGCGCGTGACTTATGCACAAACAGAAAATATGAAAATTCAGGCACAATTTCATCTGTTTAACCTGACTGTTCTTCCTGTGGCTAATGTTATTCCGCAACACTTGCCCGCCTCCCACACACACATGCACTTGCACCACTTGCAAAGCTGCTCTGAAGCAATCTTTGGCCTGGCTGTGGAATTTCTCTTGGGAGGAGGAGTTTCAATTCACACAATTTGTCTATTGCTGAACTTCCTGTGTGCAAACATCGATTACTACAATGGCCCGAAAGGCTGCCTGAAAGCTGTGCAGTTTAAAATACGCCTGCAGTACTGTACATCAGCAGTCCCCAATCACTGGTACTGAACCGCCGCTCATTTTGGACCGGATTCAACAAAGAGACTTAAACAAACTAAAAAACTTTGCGAAGCATATACCAACAACTCCCTACAGCCTACCTTTTGTTGATTACCTTCTGAGGAGCTAAATATTACTGTTGAGTGATTATATAATCAGCTGCAAGCTCTAAGTGCATTTGCATATGCTTTGAGCATAATCAATCAGTCACAGCGCAAATGTGCCTTACTGTAGTCAATGGCTTCTTTTACCTGCAGTCATAGCCCTTTTAAATGCCATGGAAACAGGAGCAATACCCACAAAAAGATCATACAACGCTTGAACCAATAAGCTTGAACCATCCAAGAAACTTACAATGAAATTGACTGGCAGGGGGAGACAAACGGCAAGGCCCATTGGAGTGTGCCAAACGATGCGCACCGAATCAAAGCAGAGAAAAGGGGGGACATGACATGAGGAAGGTAAACAAAAAGAGTGATCGGCTATGCTCCAAACAAGGGCATAGCACAAGCCTGGGAAAGAAAAAATCTTTGCACATACGTCAACAAAAAGACAACACTACATATCTCAAACCATTTTTAGGTGGCTGCAGCAGGGACAGTGGAGGAAGCGGGGCCATGACACAGCCGCCGCTGTCAGCAGCTCGTTCCCATGCTGTTATCCGTACATCGTAGTTTCAGTGGGGTGACGCAATTAGCATAAACCCCTGGACTAAAGCATGTAAACTGAGAAATTTCAAATGTTTCAGAAACCCACATTTTGTCACTCTTAACTTGAAACCCGAATATGACTGCAAGTAAGCGTAGCCATTCAGTGTCGAACTTTCTCTTTTAACCTCGGTTTGCAAGTCAAACAGAATCTGACAGTATACGAAAGAGGAGGCAGGAACAGATGGTAATAGTAAAAATGAATTAAACAAAGTATGCCGCTAAAAGTGCAGCTGATGGCCCGCCATCTTGGCCTCATCATCCAAAAATGAAGCTATTTTGACAAGAAAGCTCCTCCCCATTGCTTGTGTCTCCAGTGCAACATGAAAAAAATGAAGCAGGTATGTCGTCAAAAAAACAAGGCAATGTGTTGAAAGATATGAAGTATCACCCTAAGGATGACGACGAAAGTATGATCTATTGAGCAAAGTTTGCACAGCCTACAAACAGAAACATTACCACTACTACTGTTGAAATTTCAGTGTAGTTCCATAGTTATTGAGTTACTAGACCAAAACGGCAATCAATCGTGTCATCAATCAATCATGCACATATGCAATTCGCGCCGATGTTGTTAATGTGGTATGGAGGACAATAGCTTGAACATTATTGTTTTATATCTACATTTTAAGGTGTATGTTTGTTATTCATGATGAGTTGTTATGATTAAATCAAGTTTTGGTGAAGCACTGTCCCATTTTGGACTGTCCCATTCTTGAGCTTCACGAACAGAAACCTCTCCCGGCAGAAACAAACATTGCAGTATATTTTCCTTGAATAACCTTTTTATCCATTACTGATTTAAATGAAGCTTTTGTGAAGCACCAAACCAGTTGGTCAAATTGCTTTGAAAATGGGTTCAGTTTTGAAGCTTCACTAACAGTGGCAGAAACTAATACTGCAGTTGAAAACTCATCAATTCATCGTGTTAGTGATATCAAAGACATATCTGGAAAAATTTGGAGTTTGGCTCTGTTGCACAACGATGGCCATTATGTGGAACGCTCGAAACATTTTTATTGTGGTATGTTATCATTTGAACACTTTTTGGACTAAAACACTTTCTTTATTGCTCCCAACATCTCCACATTTGAAAAATACATGCTCTCAAGAAACTGATGATGAAATGAACATAATGGACATCATACGACAACAATCCACAATTTGTTAAAGGCTTTAGAAAGTCAGGAAACTTGATACTGTCTCAAACTGTCTCAATGAATCATCTGTCAGAATTGAGATGCCTCGCATAAGTGAATCATCTGATTTGACTGGGAATGACACAATGATTCATTCAGAAAATTAAGCAGTTGCTGCTTCATCATATCACATAATTTGAAGCAAGCTTCGAACCAGTGGTTCGATGGAAATGAATGTGTCTGAGTGTTTCAAAGCACAATTTGAAGCGTCGTGTCATATTGCCATCACATCACACACAAAAGATTAAATTGAACAAATAAAGAAAACAATGATGAATACAATAAGAATACAACAATGATGAATACAGTATTTTCCGCACTATAAGGCTCACCGGATTATACGGTGCATTCTTGACAAATTTTAAAACTTCTTCCATATATAAGGCGCACCTGATTATAAGGCGCACCCTCAATTAATGACATATTTTAAAACTTCTTCAATCACAATATAGTAATAACAATAATAACTAAAATAACTCTAAACTCTCAATAGCATAATAACTCAATGTCAATATGAGCAACCTTGTTCAACTGTAAACACACAAAAGAAACAGGTAAAGCTTACTTTATCACTTCATTCCCCATCTACAAATCCCACTCTCAATATTGATCCGTATATAAAGCTCACCGGATTATAAGGCGCACCATCAGCTTTTCAAAAAAGATAAGGCTGTTAGGTACGCCTTATAGTGCGGAAGATACAATATTTAAATACTTTTTTGCTTTGTTTTTTCGCTCACAATTTAACTTTTGGAAAATACTCGCTCATAAGGAACTCATGATAACATGAGTGCAATAAATTTCTCAACTTCTCAACAGCCCACGGCAACCCACAAATTGTGCATTTGTTTGCGCAGTTATAAAGTCAAGACACTCAAATTGTTTCAACCAGTCGCCTCTCAGAATCCAGGCACACAATGTCAGAGAATCGCTTGATTGGAACATGAACCACTCTAAGTGATTCGTTTAGGAAATGAAGCAGTTGTTGCTTCATACGTCATTTGTCACCTGGTTTGAAGCAAACTCCGAAGCAAAAGTTCAGTGTCAAATTGCCATCACTACAGAGGGTTCTATTTTCACTCGCTTTTAGTCACGTATTTTTTTTTATTTTTTTACCTGAATGTTACTCGTTTTTATTAGGTGACTTTTACATAGTCTGGCAGCCATTTTTGAGTTCTGAATGACGTATACAGAGCGTGTGCTTTCGACACTCTCGAGTCAGCTCTTGATGCGTGCTCCCGATAACGGTGTCCAGCAGCTCTTCTGGAAAGCATTCTCTTCGCCTATAGCTCGGCGACCCCTCTCACTGACACTTTCAAGCTTTCCAGCCTCAAACGTATTCCACCTCCCATTTTGTCTGAGACTAATTGGAAACCTTGAGCCACTGGGTGTTTCTTTCCGCCATTAGTCCTTTTCTACGCCTCCTTTGTCCTCTGTCTTCGCCGAGTGGTCGTCTCCTCTTTTTCTATTCGGGAAAAAAACAGAGTGACAGTAGTAAAGCGAGCCCACTTCTGTGAGGGTAGCACAGATGTGAGCGCGTCACCTGTGAGGCCGAGTGTGCCCTTCATACTCAGTCATCTGCATGCATGCAGATGAGACGAGAGACTGCATGGAGGCTTTATAGGAACAGATGACCTCGACTTTATCTTTCATACATCATTATCGTGAAGCCAATCTTAATCTGCCTTTTAAATTGAGGGGCGCACAAGCACAAACACAAGCACCTCTATCTTCACTTCTTTCCCTTCCTCTGCTTCATATGTACACAGCAAGGAGAAAGGACAGTGAACCATCGCGGGTGTTTTTGATCTGTGGGGTAGTAGGTTTTATGACATTTAGTCTTGCAGCAATTACCTGATGTTCTGCTGAATCCAAGCGAAGTCCGGAAAGAAAGAAAAAAAATCCATCAAACGGCAGCACGCCCATTGGACTTGTAATGAGGCAGTGCTGCTCATCACATCTCATCACTGTCTGCGTGCAGGAATTAGTCATGGCCGCTGAACGGCCTTAGCCAGGCTGCGGGAAATATTCATGATGAGCGAGGGGTTCATTTAGATCTGCCGGAGGAAGTCGTCTTTTTGCATGGAGTGGGCATTGTCATGACATTATTTCTTGTACAAACATTTACATTTAAAGTGCTAACTGTGGGGTAATTACACACGCACACACACTCGCGCACACACAAACAGCTGTAGTAATGACCCTTACCGCTTGAAAAGCAACAGTTACAACCAGTGCATGTATATTATGATATAAATTCTTTGAAATGCATTTCATAATAAGAAGACTTTTTACTGGCAAATTTTCCATACTTTTATGTAAATAAAAAGACCAGGACTGTATCTGGGCCAGAATTTTATTTTATCAGCATTTTATTTCATTAGCTTTTGCAAATTCCTATATGATGTCAATATCTTATACTGTACACGAGCCTTTGCAGTAAATGTAACATCCAATTAGGTTGAGGTGTATATGGAATGAAGCACTGGAAACGCCAATCTATAAGCAATATTTGCATGATTACACATTCCACGTGCTACAAACAAATAGCTAAGGGGCATGGGGTCAGCACTATGGTTACATAAGAGACAATTCCTCTTTTTCTGTGAACTGCTACGCAACCACATCACATTTGTCTGTACAGTCACATACAGACATAATGCAAACATCTATCATCTGATCTACATGCACATAAATGGAAAAGTGTGTGTCCAATTATTTAGACACGCACTGAAATTCAACCACATACATGTATACGTGAACACTTCTGTATACACACATCATGCCATTTGGCATACAGGGGAAATGCCCAGTGGGCTGGTGTCTTTTGGGGCTGATGCAATGCTATTTAATCTTTTTTTTTTTCCATTTTGTCCCAAGAGACCCTGCCCATATTCTTCAGTGAGCAGCCAGGTCTTTTTTGTTTCCCCAGTCCAGAAGATACGCATAAAATATAACTGCATGTCTTCCCAGTTACACGCCCAACAATACAAATATCTCTTACACTTTTGCATACACACTAAATGTGAAAAAACATCAGTCTTCTCATTTACATATGAACACAATGTAAACATGTCTGTTCATTCACAGACAGATGTAATGAAAATGTCTGTCTGTCAACTCCCAAATACACAAAGGCATCTGTCTTTTAAATTAAATAAACAAGTGTAAACATATGTCGGCCCTTTTCTATGTTTACTTTATACAAAACATCTGTCTGCAAAGGAGGAAAAATTTACCTCAAAGACCGCAATTACTCAAAAACATGAACCTGAAAGAAACATTTCTAAAATGGTGAGAATGACTTAGCCCAAGCTAACAGGAAAAGACCTTACAGTACATTATAGTCCTACCAGCATTGTATATTACGTTGCAGGTCACCTCTAAATGTGAGACAGTTCAAATTGTTTCAGCAGGATGTTTAGTACATTATGTGCTCCTCCTGACATTCAATTTTGGGATTACCCGGGGCTATTATGTTACCACGGACAAGTAACCTCTTTTACCAATCTGTCACCAGGTTTTAATGGATTTCTCTTCGCACTATCATTATCTGGTTAAGATGTCAGTCCAAATCTGTTTAGAAATAACAATGTCCTCAAGGCAAGAAAAGTCTATAATGTTGCAGTAAAACAGAGAAAGGCTTCTAAATCATAACTGCACAAAAGGACTATGCTTACACAAAATGGTATTTGGGCTAAGATTAGATAATGTCAAAGTTTGTCTGTCTGAAACATTCGGAATATCTATGTTATGCTAATTGCGTTACCCCGATGGTGATTACACATGCGGAAAAAAACATCCCTTCTGCTTCTTACTTTCTACTGTCAAGAAAACACATCCTATTCATATCACATCATAATAAAAGTCATCATTTTCCTCCTTGCTCTTTGTTGAGTCTGAGTTTCTCCTTCTGCGTTTACTCCGCCGAGATTCCATATTCAAGTCAGGCTCACTGGTTTAGTTGTTTTGTTTTTGTGATTTGCACTCCAGGGCCACCAAATAATTCAATCATTTCATCCTCAGAGTTAGCAATCAATTGGACAGCTGTAAAGTAACCATTGTCCACACCCGATGACCACACACCATTTGCACTGAGGCTATGAGGCACATCATATACGGTCCAGCGGCCACGTGGACAATACCGCATGTCACCAGGATGCTTGACTACCTGCAGGGTATTAGTGCAGAACGAAAGCCCTGGGGCCATGAAGTGGGACCGGGATGAAGAGGTGTTGACACTTGACTTCAGCAAGCACACATTCAACGGCTGATGCACCCACACATGCATAAATATACACACGCAAACAGTCTTGCGCCAGGCTTTTAGGGGCTCAGTGGGAAAGCAAATGAGTGGGGGTGGAAAGCAATGGCCGGGGTCTACAGGGACAGCTGTGTACGTCTTCCCTCCACACCGCCTCGCACCTGTTACCCATCATGTCCGCCTCGGCGCATACGATCTCCATGGGTGAAGCCCAGCACACGACTCCACGCCCTGGAAATTAGTCCACACACACAAACACCTGAACACTCACACAAGCACAGTTTCTGGATGTATAACTCGTCTCGACCAGGTCTTAATGTAAAAATGTTGTGCACTGAGTTCAGACAATGAGACATTTGCGCATAAACGCATTTGTCACCACAACATGAGGGATGCGTGAATATGCACACCGTCAGAAGTAATATTTATTGACATAGACAGAATGAAGTCTGTGATTGCATTGTGAGTTATTAGAATAAGGTTTTGACAAAATCAATGTAATATAATGCGTAGAGTCCAGAAATAAAATTTTCAAATGCGGCATACACCACACTCTGTAGGGTTAGGGTTAGAGATCGGACATCATTTGACCAAACTCAGACAACAGGTGAGCTGTGATTGGTCATTACCCGACACACACAACAAAAAGACTTGGATAGGGGACTCGGAAAACACAGGAATTAAACTTAACAAAGACTACGAGGAGATGGAGACAACAAGCGAATGACAACCGCAAATGACAACAAACAACAACCGCAACAATGAGGCGAACGGAAACAGGAAACTAAAAACAAACCAAACTGTCGAGACAACGGTTAACACCTTGACAAGACACAATTGGTGCAGGGAGCTGATTGGCTGATACGAGGGAAGCAGCTTGACGAGGACGAAATCACACTAATGAGATACTGACACAAATGACAAGAAAACCATGAATAATTATGAACAAAGCAAAAACCAACCCAAACCCTAAAGACAAAAATGAACACAACAAAACCAACCTCCATTTCCAACGCATAACAATTATACTGTTAAAACTATGTCTTTTGCATAAACATTTGAAATGTATTTTACCTCATCTATGAAATCATCATCCATCTGTCCATTTTAAAAATCAGATTTCAAACCTGTAGTGCAAAAGCTTGCTGCCGCTGGTCAAGATGGTGCCTATTAAATCAGATTTTGTATACAGCAAAATGGCATATTGCTTGGAGAAGAAGTAAACATCATGATTTAGGCCAGACATTTCCGGAGAGGGAAAGTGAAAGATACTTTTTCTGTTTCTTGTAGCTTTCATCTTATGGATTCATCCCCCACCGTCGAGGAGTCAATTGGCTTCATTTAACATAGTTCATGCAAACAAGGCGGAAAGTCATTTCCTGACAAGCTTTCAAATTGTCACTCCAAAATTGGATTCATGTGGTTGATTTATTGTTTTAATGAAAACACAAGTTGACATTTGTAAAAAAATGTGCTGTTCTTGATGTGAATTGTTGATTGGGAGAGAAGTGAAGTAGGGTGCCCTCCAGAGCTGCCTTACTTCAAGGACTCATGTAAATAGCCGTCAGACAGCTGAAAGGGTGAGAAACGGCAGTGTATGTTGCATTCCGTTGCATATAACGTGTTGTTATCTAGCCGTCAAAAAAGATATACTGTACAATAGAATGAAACGGCCTCACAAAAGACCTACAAATTTCACAATGTACTCTCGTATGTCATGCACCTTGGCATGTGGAAATGTACAGATACCTACGTATCTCACAAATCTTTCCTATACGTGATTTCCCTGTAAACGTTTAGAAGCACACCAAACAGTATATACATCTTTTACATTATTTGATAAAGGGATGATACCTTGCCAATGACATCATGGCGGTGGCAAGCATGTAACCATTAGTGAGGAAACCTTTTGGAACATCCTTGCTTGAGCATTGTACTTATTATAGCCATTTTCATTCCATTACAATTTTTTCTGGCACCTATTGTGATTTTGATATGATTTGTGAGATTCTTCAACTAAGGCTTGAGTGCAATTTTCTAACGTTCACAAACAGTATCAACGATTAGGGCTCGGAATACATTTCATGGTATTAATCGAATCTTTTGGCTTTAAAAGTAATGGAGATTAGTGTGCTGTAAATCATTATGTTCAGGAGGATTTCTGATTAGGTTAATTAAATGTAAAGGTAAATCATTTTCTGTTTAAAGAGGTCAGAAAGTGTCACATTCTTCTTTCAGCTTTTTATCATTTCAAATTCACATAAATATGTCTGCTTTTTCATTTTTACAATTAATTCTATATAACATAGACAAACACGGTCCCTTGGCAAAGATAAACTGATTAAAATTACCGATAATTTTTAGACCCTTTATTGCATAACTCAGTACAGTATACTCAGTAGTGCAAAATAGTACAAATGCAATCAAATAACATTGCTATTATTCTTGACCCCAAGCCGATCGTTATGGCAGATGTCCTTGATTAGTGTGTTTCATTGTTCATGCATGTGCCAAAATATTGATTTGAGCATGTTCTTGTTCGATAGCGAGATACAGATGTTACAGATATGTCTGCCTTAATGCAGTTCTTGACATATACAGGTATAAACATTTATGGGACACGAGGCACTTATTTTGGTATTTCTCAACGCTGCATTTCACATTAGCGACCAGCACACGTGACAACTTAACCTGATTCATTATTACTGTAGTTTAGTATGTGTGACAACAAGAGAGGATCCGCATCATGCAGCTGCAATATGCGGACATATTACACGTGCAGCAGGCTACCTCAGCTCCTAGCATTGCCTACCAGATGCAAACCAAATTGGGGACTGGTGATACAAAGGGACCCAATACGCGTATTGCAATCAGATGTTCAGTTTCCTATATATCGCATCGGTTTTGAAACGCCGGATTTTTGTAGTATTTCGTTTTTTTTAAGTCAATCAGCTTTAGAGCGGCGTTCGTATCATTAATTTTTGTCATATTATGAATCGTGTTTTACATGTGAATAATTTCAAGCGCTTTAAAAACACCACAAAAAAGTTACAATACATCACCTTTCAAGTGAGGCCATGTTCCAAAGCAAAAGTGGTGGCAGAGGAGGAGGGCAAACAGTAGAAAAAGAAAACTTTATGATATGAAGATGGCCTTTCTTTTGTTCCCGCCCTTGTAGTCATATCTGCACAGTCATCCTTAGTAAGCTCCTGTATGTGTTCCCAAGAAGCGCAATAATATCCAAGCAGCCATATTAATGAGCAGTAGACTCGCATCTTGCGTTTAATCAAATGGGAATTTTGAGATTTTAAGTTCTGTTTGGTTTCATTTTTATATACTAAGTAATTTTCGTAATATGAAGATCAAAAACTGTTCAGAAGTGACCGTATCACAAGGTTTCACTGTATTAGATCTATAACAATTGAGTTCTCCTTAGTTTCCGTTGTATTTTTTCACCAACGCGAGTGACGTCACAGATCTGTTTCGTTTACGGTTGAAGAGCAAAAATGCAAAAAGAAAAGTTGTTGTACAAAGTGGTGCACAACAAGAGGCGCGTGTGGCAAAGTGCTACCTCTGTATTACTGCCACATCATTTGCTGTATCGTAATATACAGTATCGCAATACACTTTTAGAACAGAATACCAAGCACTATAATGGCAACTGGTTTCCAATCAGGAGAAGTCCTTCCATACCCCCAAGTTGATGATTGATGGCCAGATCCATTAGCACACTAAAGTACGCTACAGGACCCCTTTGGGATGTAACCTTTCCCCTTAACTCAAGTCAGCTAGTCACCATGACCCGAATATAAACAAGCAGTATGGAAAATAAATGGAACATTAACAACATTTTATTAGGCTTCAGGCAAAAAAGTCTCAAGTTAGGTTTGTCATGAGTCCCTCTAATGTTGTCCCAGTTGCTTGAAACAATATTTGAACAAGAACAGGAGACGAAAGGGTACAATAACACGCATAACGGCTCTATGAGAGCCTTTAAATTATGAATGCGTAAAGTCTAAGTTTGCTGATGTTTTGACTTCTTTTCCTACCTTCACTACAAATTCCGCAAAATGATTCCCCGGTAGGCCATAGCTTTGTCGATCCCGCTGCCAGGAGCCCCGAGGCGAGTTTAGCCTGCAAGCAGAGATGCACCTGAACAACATTAAGCTGGGATTGCGGCACTCAAGCTCACTAAATCTCTGTCCACTCAACAGGTATTAAAACCTAAGCAGTGAAGCGCCACACAGGAGGCTGCACGTATCTCCTCCCCACCCATCAGCATTTACTGCACCGTCATTGCCGCCCGCAGTCTTGTAAAAAGCTTCGTTCGTCAGCGCACAAATTACTACAATGGTGAGTGTCAGGGGAACAGCACGTCAATACAACTTGTCTTTCATGGCCCGGCTTCTTTCTTTACCTTCCCTCCTTCCTGTAAACATGTCTGGGTTTGTTTGTGTGCACTGCGAATGTCATTAGGTAACCAAGGGCACGCAGTGATTGGGAACGACTGCTTTTGTGCACCGGAGACTAACGTATGGCCTGTCTCCTGTATGGCTTCGATTATGAGACCATTTGTCTCGTGGTTCATTGCAAAACCTTGCAAACATCCTTTAATATTTCAAACAATTCTGCGTCTGTTTACCCTTCTCGCAGGTTTCCAAATGAATTCTCAGTCTTGATAATACAAACACGATATAGCTGACAACTAATTTATTGTCACATATGTTTATGTGCGCGAGCTATGATTGACTTGTTTATTAATTGTTTTAATCCCCAGAGGCAGAGTTTGATAATATTGTATTAAGACGCACTAAAAACAATAAGATTCTTTATGCCTTTCTTTTTGCAGATATTCTTTTCTCCTCATACTTTGTGTCATTGGAGCCATTTACACAAGCCTGTTTTTAATATGAAGAAAAGTAATTTGTGGTTTTCTTCAACATTGCAAACTACAGACATTTTTGGAGCCAATGTTCAAACAAAAACTTGACAAAAGTGGATTTGAAACAGTTTTAGCCCTGGAGGGAACCCGGTCATCAGTTATTTTCTTCTATCTTGACTGGACTTGAGCCTTGTTTCAAGTGAGAGCCTTCTGACTTCATAAAAGCTTCAAAAAAAAAAAAAAAACATAAATAAACAAAACTTCAGTATAATGTTGTTCACTAATCAAACATGAGTTCACTTGTGAACTATCCATTTGTTAAAATAATTTATGCCTATTGAAATAATATATTCTTGCTCAATGTTTTTATGTATTTGTTTTGTCGGTGTTACATAATACGTGAAATAAGGTAAAAGTATATTTTTTCTGCCTTTCACTGTTAGTGTTATTTCAAGAGTCAGAGCTCATCATGCACCATACTTTGTATATTTTTGTTAGAAAGTCTACTCCGCGTCTTGCACTCAGTTGTGTATGTAAATTCACTATGTAATTGGCAGGTTCGCTCTAAAAATACTTTATATATATATATATATATATATATATATATATATATATATATATATATATATATATATATATATATATATATATAAACACACACACATGAAACTTCTGCAACCATCTGAATAAAAGTGTATTTGTTGCTTTTGTCATGATCATTAACAAATAACAATGCATACAACTCTCCAAGACCCAAAAATTTAAAATGATTAAGGTCAAAGAAAAAACAAATCATCAACACCATCAAGCCAATTGATTAACTCATCATCAGTTTGTGACCTGTTCACAAGCTATATTAGACGGATCTATTTGTTCACATACTGTAACAATGCACTCACATCTTTTATAGGGATAGTGTGTAAGATTTAGACCGTTTTTCATTAGGGACAGCAGTAGGTGCCGCATTTACCATTGTCCGTAGCTATACCGAACATGGCAGCCTCCGAAGAAGTGCCACCTCCCATGTGATATAATTTACGGACAACTGGACCTCTGATTATATTTAAAACAGGGGCGGCACGGCGGCAGAATGACTAGCACGTCGTCTTTTCAATTAAGCAACCCAAATTCAATTCCAGCTCTCTCTGGCCTTTCAGTGTGGAGTTTGCATGTTCTCCCCATGCCCTCATTGTTTTTCTCCGGGCACTCCTGCTTCCTCCCGCATTCCAAAAATATGCAGGTCTATTGGACACTCGACATTGTTCTTAGGTGAGATTAGGTGCGTTAATGGTTGCCAGTCCCTGTGTGCCCTGCAATTGGTCGGCAACCGGTTCAGTTACATCCAGCCTTCGTATGCCTATTCTGTGCTTGCAAGTCAAAGCATAAATATTTTTCCAAACAAGCAGCTCGTTTGTCCAAAAAATAAAATTTGGTATCGGTCGTATATCAAGGTGCTACTGTCCAATGGAGAAGAAAAACATTTAGCTATACAGTAAGCCACTGTTGCGTAAAGGTGGCCATAATGTGCCCCACCCTCCATTTTGCAGTGTTCCTGTCATTTGGTCACCAGAATGCGGGGGAGGAGATAATGATGGATCGTATGTTGTGAGAGCAGGTCAAAGCCGCAAAGGTCATGTTCTCTCCTCATCCCTGTCATTTTCTTTCGTAAATGAACAACTTACACACACCGCACACACGCACACACACACGTCATTAGACCACCTCAAAACAAAACTTGTGAATCAGTGACAAATACATTTATTGGATGAGGCTATTTATTAGCAAGCTTTCCGTGATGCTATCACACTATCCACTGATGGATCTACAGTATTTGTCTGTCTCTTTGTGTACCAGCATTTCCTATTCACCATAGGCTGTTTCACCTTCTTTCTATGCTGCAGTTGCCCACACCACTCAGATCATTATGGCCACATTGGGAAAAGGTTTTGAGAGGAAGCTCACTACCTTGCGCGCAGCTTCCCCGAGGGGCATTACCCCGAGCAAGGCAAAAGCTTTGTAATCTGAGCCCAGCAGGTATGTCGACAGAACTGACATCAAGTGTGTGGCTGCGCGCGAATGTGCTCGCAGGCATACTTGTGTGCGTACCATCAACCAGTGGGAAAATGAGAAAAAACAAAGCTCTCCATGGATTTTCCATATACGTTACGCTTGTTCTCCTATGACAAACAGGGGACACGAGGCCACCACTGAAGGGGGAATAAAGGATTACAAGCATAACAATAAACTTGCATCTCTGAATAGTAGTTTGCCCATTACATGTGGAAATAGGCTCTGTGGAAATAGGCATATTCTTTCAAAGTTGTCATCTGTACATTGAACTTTTTAAAATGTACACAAAAAAACAATATCACTAAACAAATTTCAAATGAACACACTACTGGGTACCAGCAAGACACATCACCAGTCAAACATAAGGCAGCTTTCTTTGTCATAATATCCATCATTTGCCTTTCAATTTAGAATGAGTGCATAGTACGCTCTTTATTTATGATCCACTAAATTCTAGCCACAGGCTTTACCACTCCTGTGACCAATGGGTAGACAATTAGAAAAAAAGTGAAGCATTATTTATGACACTCCATAAACATGGCAGTATTGCAATGAGAGCACTAAATTCTATTCCCCCGTGGTAGGGGACTTTTGCATTATAAAATTAAAAGAATTCTCTTTTTAGGAAAGTGGAATATGCTTCATATGATCATTGACAGTACAGTGGTTTATTTTCTCCTGATTTTGGTATAGTCAGCGCGGATTCCGCAGGTTGCATTTCAATGTCTGTCATTGGCTATGTCTAATATTTCACTATTATTAGCTCATTTCCACCAACATAACGCTGGTCAATTATAGCACACTCCAGCTACCCAAATGCACAAAAACAATTCCAGTCCGTTTTGGCTTGATACCCACCACTATTAAGACACAGGAAAATGCAATGCATTAAATCTGTTTGGCCTTTCAATGCTTTACTTTCTCAACTACATTTCACATAAACTAACTTCAAGAGTACTTGAGCATAGACACTTGCAGAGGCAATTCTAAGATTAGAGGTTTAGGGTTGCTAATCCACAGACTTCACTATTAGTAATTCTGAAGATAACTTGAACTGCTTCGTACATTTTAACACATTTTATTCACACATTTATGAAAGAGAAACAAACACATTTTTGCTATGAGTATCTGATCAGTTAGCTTTGGTATTAAATAGTTGACTTACTTTGCCATTTTCAACAGTGAAAATGGCAAAGTAATGAAAGAAAATCAAGTAATCTAATATCTACCCCTTTAACCAGAGTCAGGTCGCGAGGGCAGCAGCTTCAGCAGGGAAATCCAGACTTCCCTCTCCTCGGCCACTTTGTCCTGTTCCGCCAAGAAGATGGATCCCCCAGGCATTCCGAGCGTCTCTCCAGCGTGTCCTGGGTGTTCCCTGGGGCCTCCTTCCAGTGGGACATGGCCGAAACACCTCACCAGGGAGGCATCCTGATCAAATGCCCACACCACCTCCACTGCCTCCTCTGAACACGCAGTTACAGCCGCTCACCAGAACCCCTCCTTGATGACCAAGCTTCTCACCTTATCTCTTAGTCCACACATCTTGCGGAAGAAGGCAGAGTCTGGAAACTCCGAGGTAGGCTCTCCTATCTCCGAGGCTGAGGTCACTGAGATGGTAAAAACATTCCTTGGTGGCAAAGTCTCGGGTGCATGAGATGCGCCTGGAGTTCCTAAAGTCTCTGGATGTTGGAGGACTATCCTGGCTAACACGTCTCTACAACAATGGGTGGAATTCGGGGACAGTGCCCCCTTTTTAAAAAGGCGGACAGAAGGGTGTGTTCCAAGTAAAGAGTGATCACACTCCTCAGCCTCTTCGGTTAGGTCTATTCAGGGGTGCTGGAAAGGAGGCTCCATCAGAGAGTCGAGCCTCGGATTCAGGAGGACCAGTGTGCGTTTCTGTCCTGGATGTGGAACAGTGGCTCCTCGACAGTGCATGGGAGTTTTGCCCAAACGGTCTACATGTGTTTTTTGGACTCGACCATGTCCCTTTAGGGAGTTCTGTCAAAGGGGGCTTTGGGATTATGGGGTACTGAACCCCCCTGGTGCTGGCTCTTTGGTCCCAGTACCACCATAGTCAGCATTTGCTCTGCATTGCCGGCAGTAAGTTGAATTTGTATCCAGTGAGGGTCGAACTCCGCCGAGACTGCCCTTTGTCATCGATTCATGTATAAAAGGATATACCTGTATGTACAGGAAATACAAAACATAATCTTTTTTTTAGAATGGATTGGAAAAATGGATTGGAAACACCCATGTGCGGTACTTTTTTGTCCTCTCTTAAACTTGCTTCTTGTGACTTACAATAAAAGATGTTTTACCTGCTTTTTTAAATATCTTTTATCTCCACGCTCGAGAGGACCCAAAACCTCTGATGTCAGACTTCTTCACATCTGTCAGCTGAATTCAGGCAAAAGTGCAAGAAATTTGCATATTTTCAAGGTTTTGTGTGAAGTACAAAGAATTCCCATTCATCATTTCTTGTCTATCTCACAGAATGTTCTGCCAATGCCAGCAAGTAAGTCATTGGGAACGTATACGCATCCTGTGACGCTCCACAGGTTGCTGTCATTATGACAGTGGGGGAGGTATAAGAGAAGAAAAATGTAGTGCTGCAATGAAGTTGGAAGAAAACTGTCGGAATTCTAAGTATAAACGCAGTCACATGTGAGATTGATAGTGTTTGCGCGTGGCTGTAGTGATCAGTCAATCATGAGCCAGTGATGGTTTTGGACTTTACAACACACCAACACCCAAACAGATAATGCCACTGATGGGCAAGAGAAGCAAATGTGAAATTTTAGATGCGCTTGACCTTGACAGTCTTATCACTTGAATGCAGACACTGATGTGGGGGTGTCAGCTGTATCCTAGGTAATGCATATGATGTGAAGTTCTTTGGATCGGTGTAGCTAGCTTCTTCCGAAAAAAAAAAAAAAAAGCTCTGATGAACCCTACAGATTGCACTCGGTGAGGCTATAGCAAAGAGAGGCAGCCTTATATTTTGAGCTTAAGCTGAATTCTCTTTTCCAAAATGGTGTCATTTTTGGAAGGAGCAGGGGAGGGAAGTGGGAGAAGATAGAGTTTGAGTGACTTCCAGACAGCCCTATGGGGTAATTTAAGACAGATTTAGGTGAGCTGTCTCCAAGGCCTTGCCAAGTGGAGATTCATGAAAAAGTAAAGGCCGGCAGCGTGAACCTGAGAAAGGAAGTCATTTTGACAAATTTGCCATAAATACTGCAGTAACCCCTGAAATACAGCAGGCCTCCCAGTGCCTCATTAAGTTGCTGTAGCCGTTTAAGACATTCATGAAAACTGCACACAGTGCTGATGAATTGAGCAAGATGTAAAAAACAACAACAACAATAATTACGAGTATTTGTTGAGTGTTTGCTATGCCACTAGACTCATTTGAAAAAAAATAAAATAACAACGTTTCTTTTTGTTCCAGCTATGTCATTCATGACTTCCTGAGTCCAATCCATCAGGTTATACTGCCATTGTCAAATGCCATGTATTACAACCGCTGGGATGTATTATACCCCGTCTGGCTTGTATAAAATGGGCCTCTTTGTGGAATGTACCATAGGGTAGGCTGCCCCTCAGCCATAGTGACATGTTGTGCAATGCCTACATCGAGTTAAGGCTCTCGAGCAGCACAAACATGCCACTATGGGTGTATGTTATTTTGGGGGGGGGGATGCAGCGCTGAGCAGGATCATGGCTGCTGCATTGCACCTCATCAGTCAGCCCAACAGTACAGATGAGGGATTGTTTCAATTTGGCTTTGTGACTCGTCTGGTCTAAACACGCACTTGATATATGATATATGACATCTTACTTAGTCGGAATTAGGACAATTCCAATTTCCTTTTTAAAATTACTTTCATCTGACTTGTCACTCAAAATGGTTGTGTGTCCGTGTCCGCATGTACATGTATGTATGCATGTGTATACAGTATATATATATATATATATACATAGCTTATTAGTATTATAATGGAACATGGTGTAGCCTATATATATACTGTATATATATATATATATATATATATATATATATATATATATATATATATATATATACAGAGAGGAAGAGAGAGAGAGAGAGAGAGAGAGAGAGAGAGAGAGCATACACACTCACACACACTGTTGCTGGGACTCATCCACTCTGAGAGTAGTGCAGAATGATCTGGTTTATTTCATCAGTAGTCTGTGGTATCATGCTCCAGATGGCCTTGCAGCTCACATACAAAGTGGTTTCACCGGCAAAGCAATCAGAAGTAGATTCTTGGGTACCCAGTCACTGAAAGCAAGCAAGCTGTGTGTGTGTTCTTCATCCTAGTACAATTTGCTTCTACTTACAGTATTTTACTTTTTAGTTTTATTTTAGTTTTTTAGTTTTCTTTCCACTCACAATCGGAAAAGCCTCAGGCATTTTATCACCCTATATAGTGATTGCATCCTTGATATTCTGGTGATTTTGTGGATATTGAAACGCCACATAACTTTTTTTTTTTCTCACAGGAAACCTCTCACTCTTGGGAATATTTTCTAAATTATATTTGATGTGCTTTGACACCATCCCACATTGCATAGGCAAATTCAAGCCTATTTTACCAGAAGATCCAAAAAATACTCACCAACGCATTGTAAAAATTGTTGTTTTGTTTTTTAACTGCTTTTAGGTATGTGAATGAAAGGTGTGGTTCCAGGAACAGATATAATATGGAGTCTAACAACACTCAATATTAGTCCCATTGTCAATGCTTGAAAACTGTAAGATCTCCCCTTGCAAGAAGATGATAAATTTGGCTCCCCCAAAATTGTTGCCGATGACATGTTCTTGATGACAATGATTATAATTAATTCAACTCAATTATTTACCGGCATTTACAAGAATTCCAAGTTTTCGTCTCATGCTATTGTCATATTTATCAATTAAATATGATAATATGAAAGATGCAAAAAATGAATTAGAAAATGTGGTTTGGGCAAACACTTCTTTATTGCTCTAAATCACCCAAATAGAGCTGTAACATCATCCATCCATTTTTCTAGCCTCTGATCCTTTACATCTTCTAACTCACTCTTTTTATTTCAGCTTTCTTCATATATTCATCAACTGTATTGTACTGTATACTGTACTGCACTAGTGGTAATCAGTAATCACAATCATCATTGATGGACAGAACAGCTTCAAACTGCTGAGGACTATTTTTTTTTACTCACATACACACAAGTGGAATTAATGAGTATCACAGATGCTTCTATTTTCTATTTTGAGTGCAGCCTTTATATGCCACCAAAGTGAGCAGGTTTCTTTGAAAAATGTGAGTACAAATCCTGCCAACTTCCATGCATTTTATCCACATGCCAAACATTTCATGCTAATGATTGCACTACGCACAAGTTCAAAAGACGTCTTCAGAAAAGCATGCTTCTCACAAGCCGGTCTAGTAATACATATAATAATTATTTCTTCACAATATAATCTTGGACTTATTGAAAGTAAAAATATAACATAAAAGTGATGTTTATGACATTTTGCCACCACAGTGCTTTAAGTAGAAGGAAGTGCAAAGACAAGATTTTTTTTTTTTAAATATTGTTAAAAAGTCTATGTTAAAATAGAGGTATAGTAGATGTCATGTTCTCCTCGAGTTTCTTCAGTTCCCTTCACTGTCCATTACACGTATTGTTTATATATCTGAGCGTAATTGTGTGAATGGTTGGTTGTCTGTCCGTATGATATAACCATAGCAATAATTGTATCAAGTTTAGGCATTCTCCCCACCATCAAGTCAGCAAACACCCAACTGACACCAAGCAATACTTTATTTTCCTAACCAGTCAGTTATCCAATGCTGTGGAATGTGTTGAGTGATTTTTTTTTCTTTTCTTCCTAATCAGCTTGTAGTACCAACAATTCATCCATCCATTTTCTATAGCCGTTTATCCCCACTAGGATCGCTGGCCTGCTGCTGCCAATCCCATCCATCTTCAGGGACACCCTGAATTGGTGGCCAGCCAATCGCAAGGCAAGAGCGAGCTGGAATTGAACATGGGACCTCTGAACCATGAGGCAGACATGCTTATCAGTCATCCACCCATGCCAACAAATGTAAATGTTAATCCTTTTCAATATTAAGGCATGGTCTATAATTATTGCATGGTCTGTAACTGCAATGGAACGAGAGCTGTTTTAGGCAGGACTTGAACGCATGCGGCACAAATTTGTTGCTTTGAGTTTTAATGTGTCTCACAAATCTATCAACCAGTCAAAGAGCCCTGACTGCCAGCAAGGCCTTCTCCGCTGGCCCAGGGGCACTCAGAAAAACACATTTATTCATAAATATTTTTAAATAAAATTATTCTCTCTGGTCTGCTCCCTGCTTAACAGATTATATCCATTTTTCTGCAGTGCTATACTGAATATCATACTAGAAATTTTCCATTCAAAATTTTCCATTTTTTATTTGATTTTCCGTCTGTGAAATCTGCCAGAGCCTTCAAGAGTAAAAGGAGAAAAGTCTGCCAAAATTATTTGTTGATCTATTTGGTGCGTCGTTGGACTCAGACCAATCTTCTTGCGAGACTGCGACTTCAGGGCAAGCTAGCTATGCCTGCATCGTAATCAACACATCAACAACATTGAAAAAGCTCTTTTGGGAGTCTGACAGTGTCCAAAACCTGGAGAAAACCCACACTGGAAGAACGGAGCCAGAGGAAAACCTATGACCTTTGAACTGTGAGGCAGATGTTCTGACCAGTCTGCCATTATGTCATTTATTTGTGTCATTATTATTACTACTACTATTGTTATTATTAGTAGTAGTAGTAGTAATTTTATGTTTTTATTATTTACTTTTTGTTTTATCATCATCAAAAAGGCCAGGCTGCACTCTGATACTCTTCTAGTTGAGCTAAAAACAATCCAGATAGGGGTCAGAAAATATTTTGGTAAGTTTGACCCAATTTTGTGGATTGTTTTAGACCAAACAACCCCTCAAAGTAGGTTGTTTTGTACAAGACAAACTAAAAATTGGGTTGCTTTGTATAAAATAACCCAGAAATATTGGTGGGTACTTCATAAACTTTTTTTTTAACCCAAATGTTTTTTGTTGATACAAAGTCCTTAACATGTAACCTTTACTAGCATTACTCATTTTCATTTGCATACTTTGTTTCATGTTTGCGAAAAGCATTCTTATATGCCTTACACATGCAAGGCACGTGGCTCCAGGAGACGGAACTGCGACACAGTAGGAATTCAAAAATGATGCCATGTGTATGGTGTTGTTAAGTCGTGTACATTAATGACCAACAAGTAGTAGTATTCTAATTTACAAGTCTGTAAGCAGATGGTTAGAATGAGCCACAGTCTTTTCTAACAAAATGTTTTGTTTGAGTGTTTTAGGCAACATTTTCCATGTACCCACATGGATGTGTTGCGATCTTAACTGTTAGTGGCACCACTTCAACTATTACAAATAAGAGAACAAACTAGAAGTGCTGCGTAAATATTGCCAGCTTAACCATGCTCTGTATTAAGACGTCGCGGTGGATGAGGAAGAAAAGAAAGTCAGAGTGAAATCATGTGCTTATTGGGCTCATTTCATGAAAATTGTGATGAAGAAAGCCAGAAAAACTTAATGTTACGGTACACCACGTGAAACAAACACAAGTGCATTTAACAACATCGTCAACTTTGAGTGGACTCTTTGATGCCAGACATGAATAAGATAGTGTTTTTCAAAGAATGTAGAAGTTGTACTGATGTTATACGCATGCTCGTATGTGTTTGTTCAAAGAGAAATAATTATTGGCTACCTCTTATAAGTATCATGTGCCCCCTTAAAGACAGAGGTCTGATGATAGGTCTGCCTATCACTGGCATAAAAGTTGCCAACATACAGTGCAAACGCGGCTAAAAATCTCGGTAGCACAGTGAGCTGTAAAAAACATCTTTAGGAAATCTCTGCCAAGCGAGCAAAAAGCGATATTGTGTGCTAATATGACAACAGAGGCCACCATAAATTGAAGCTTTTCAAAAATTTGCATATTATCGTTAGTGATTCAGGGAAGCATGCCTGTAATCATTAATTGGCCGGAGCTCCTGACTGATTAGGCCTAGGAGATGCACACAGTGCAAAGTTTCCGTAACTTCTTTTTACTGTCGCCATGACCTTTCTTTTGCCTCTCAATAATCATGATGAATCATTGTCTGGAAGTTGTGTAAATAAGTGCCGAGCGGCCAGCTATTATACTAATGGACAAGGACTATGGCATGCTATTGGCTAGTTGTCTATGGTAGTCGTTTGGATGATTTTGAAGCTTGCTCGGTCTCGAAGATTTTCTTGCTAAATGTTTCTATACATAGGTATACTTGGTGGCAACCAGCTTCCCGCACCATTCTCATAGGGGCTTTCAGTTGTTTTATGAAAGCAAATACATACACACACACACACACACACACATACGTATTTGGCCATCTCCCTATACTTCGTCCCACCTGGCAAAGCTGTCAGAGGCATGGCTCGGTGCCTTGGCATGCAGCCGCCACCTCCCTGGCTCCTTCTACACTGTTGGAAGCGAAAGGGACTCAACCAAGTGGGCCTCCACTGATCATCACGGATGTCCTGTCAGGGGACACCTGGAGGGGACCGGGACTTGCCTACCTGTTTGGATTGCACCTTTAATGAGTTTCCCTCTCGTCCCAGAGCAGCATCATTAATGTATTTTGTTTTAAACACTAAGTCTTTGATTAGAAATAAATATATTATGCCGTTTTCCATCCATCTATTGTTTATAGTGCTCTTCAACACAGGGGTTGTGGGTGAGCCGGAGTTCATCCCGGTTGACTTGAGGTGATAGGCGGTGGACACCCAAGACTAGTGAATCACAATGGAAGAAAGACTATGATTTGTCCCTTGCTGTAAACCTCAATTCTTTCTTGTTTTTTTTTTTTTTTTTGTGAGTGTGATTTAATAGATTGTTTGCTCCCCTGTCATTAAAATACAAAATGGGCTACTTTTGTGTGATGTAGTTTTTTTGTCAATGTTTCATGGCATAAAATGTAATGGTTAATTTCAGACAGGCGTTTTCAACTGGTTGACAGACAATTGTACACAAGTTTTACAAGTTGTACAAGTTTTTGGAGTGCATTCAATCGACTACTCTAGGCTTAAAATGATTTCTTAATCATTTTATTTAGTTTTTATTTACATTTTAGGACAATGTTCCACCTTCGCAGAAATGTGTGTTTTTAAAAGACTTTTTTCTGTCCATGACTTGGCGTTGGGTGTAATGATTAATTTTGTTCAGGCATTTCTAATATTACGGAATTGGTTGGCAGCCAATTACAGATCTGGTCATTGTAGTGTATTCAATGTGGAATTAGTGCTTGTCAAAGAATGTTTTTCAAAATGATTAAACAAGTGCAAAATATTTTAGATTTAAAATCTGAGCTTTCCATCGTTCTTCGTGTTTGAATTATTGTATATTCCAAGTCATTCATCATCTAAAGCATTTTGAAGAGCCAAACTCAAAACAAAAACTTGAAATGAAAAATTGAGTTGTCATTTATTCCGTTTTCATTTTTTAAAACATTTTTGCAAAGCTCTTTGAAAGATATACATATTCCCTTTTGTGTTTGATATTGATAAACTTGACAAAACTGCTGTCTTTGCATTATTGATCATTTAAATTTCTCTGTGAACATTTGTAAATAATTGAATATTTGCAAGGAATGAATTACCACAACTCTTTTGAAATATGTATGTGTGTCTGATAGCAGTGCTTTGCAACTTGTGTTTTGCTGTCAAAAGAGAGATCCAGACCCATGACATGTTGTGAACCAACTATGTCAGAATAAGATACCTCAATATGTCGGAAAAATGGGTGATCCAACGTTCTGCTTTTACAAGTAAGCTGGTTTTATATATCGTTTTAATGGCAGTTTTGTTGCAAATGTCACACAAAGTGTCAGGCGAGAAGAAAGTATGAGCCCTCAATGTCTCAGGGAGCTTCTCGATGCCCCTCTGTGAGTTCAGACGACTGCTAGGCTTTGCTTTCTTTACATACAACTGATGCTTTCCTCTCACAAACCATTAGCTTCTAGTCTGCTGTATAGTCCTCTTATCTTTTTTTTTAAGAGTAAGTATGAGGTGTCACAAAACAAAGCAAAAGAAAAAGCCATCTTGAGCTATAAACATTTGTAATAATATTGTACAAATCAATTCATACATTATCTATATGACCATTAGAAGTCAGATGTTTCCATGCACTCATTATAAGCATAAATGTCATGTTAATTTGTAACTTTCAGTAAGTCATTTGAGCCAGTTTTAACATGGGCCATAAATGTTCAACAGACAAGAAGAGAATTGTGTTATCGGGATAAAAGTGTTGAGGTCGAGGCTTTGAGATGTTCAAAATTTGATTTATCCAGGTCAGTGGGGGTTTTTTTGTGTTAGTGATCTTGTTGGAATATCAATATTTTTTCTTGGAATCAAACCTGTTTGACAGCTGGAACAGTGTCCTTAAGTTACAAAGCCTCAGCTTGACTAAACCAAACGTTTCTTGTTATTGTAGCCAAATATCTTGATTCTTCTATTGTCTGACCATAAAACGTTTGTCTAGAAGTCATTTAACCTATGTAGGCAGCTGACTTTTTCAGTCAAGCTTAGGTCTTCTCGCCTGATTGCTTCGCCGTGAACAGTGGCCACTGATCTTCCCATACTCTCCAGTTCATAGCAAACATAAATGAGCCTTGGTGATTCCTGGGTTGTTCTCAAACGTCTGAAACAACATCCTTTCCTGACAACAATACCTATGAAAAGGTCTGGTGACCGTATATATGTATAGGTGAACCTATATGTGTAATTTTGATCACGTGTGAGCACTGTAAACTCTAATTTGTGATGACATTGCACATATATTTAAAAGATTTATTGCATTACTTCAGTCATCCAAGCATATTCTACCGATTTCGGTGTGAAGTAGAATGTACAGTGGGGCGCTACTGCAAAGTGAGGCGCTAATGCCTGCGGGTGCCGCGACGGACACATGCTTGTGCTCCAAAAATCTGCTCATTTCATCTGTTCCCCACAGTTAAATACATTGAATTTTTTTCCGCTCTTCACTTCGCAGCAGCCAATCAGCTTGAGGGAAAACACAATGTCGCACACGGGACCCTCTACCGGCACAAATGGTGGTTACTGGTCAACAAAGCCAGCTTTCAATACGGGGATAAACCAGAACAAGAGCAGGCTTTGAAAATGAAATTGTGAGACTTCCCTCTCGCCAGCCTGCTCCTCAAGGAGGATCCCCAGATGTTCCCCAGACTGGCCTAGAGACATAACTTCCCCAGCATATCCTATGTCGTCCTGGGGCTTAACCCTCATGGGACATGCATAGAACTCCTCTACAAGTATGTGTCCAGGAGGCATTCTAGCCAGAGCCAACTCAGCTGGCTCCTCTCAACGTGGAGGTGCACCAGCTCTACAAGCCCCGTCTCCGCCGATGGATTCTACCCTGCACGACTCAGCCCTGCGCTACTCTACTCCGTTCTACACTAAAGGACATTAAATCTCCACTGCCACTCCCCAGGAGCCTGTCCTCACTTTGCCAGTGATGCCAAGTTAGCGGCGGTAGCCAGTATGCGTTGCATATAATAAAAAACAACAAGTACCAGCAAAAATGAGTAGGGTAGAGTAGAGCCAGGTAGATTTCTCAATGGAAAGGCTTAGGTGTCTACGTTGAGAGTAGGAGAGAGTAGGATAGAGTGAGGTAGATAATGGTGGTGGAGGCGGGGCCCAGTTTTGTGGCCTCAGTATTGCATCCCTGCTTTTTTGCAGATGATGTGGTGCCGTTGGCTTAATCAAGCCGCGCCAAAGCATTACATAAGCCAACTTAAAAATAAATACACCAAATGATACATGGACATAAATGCAATAGCTTTAGTAAGCTTTTATGTTGAACTTTCGCCTCAAAGCAAATCTTGCGTACCTTAAAGTGATAAGAAACAGTGACTAGCACATTGCACACAGGCTGGTTGGCTACAGACACAAATTAGCTTGTGCATTTCACAATGTTGTTAAAACATTTACGATTCTGTTCATTCTGAGACATTGTTATCTTCATTTACCTAGATTATGACAATGAATATGAGAGAGACATGACTTGGAGCCTGAATTTTGTATCGGATATTAATGGATATTCTAAATTCTAGAGATGTTTATTGGTATGTCTAGTTAGTAGTGGTGATGTAATTTGTTGTGTTGTTGTTAGTGAGCGATGTAAACACAAACTGACAATCCAAACACATGCAAGCAGATGTCCAATCAAAAAAAGTAGATATTACTCTTTTTCCATACATAAATTGAACCCAATTTACGTTTTTCTTATAACCATATGTTCTAATTTGTGTGTGTGTCTCTGCTTTTTTGTTTGTTTGTTTTTTTACAATCCATTACAGTCACATACTGGAAGACTATCATACAATAACTTTCTGTGGTTTCATGGCTTTCCATGATGCAATATCAATATAGTATTTCAGTAGCATCCAATCGACCCACAGAGGTAATATTCTTTTTGTACAACCTCAAGTGGGAAACTTTTGCTCTGCCGTATTTCGAAGCCAGATCAAGCTTCTGGGGGTGTTTGTCACAGCGCACATTTAAACAGCAGCTGGCACAGAAAATGTGCGATAATTGCATAGTTGCACATGATTTTGGGCGTGTTCATTGTATCACACCAAATGTATTCATCAACAGTCAATGTGACAACACCCTTATTTACTCACTCCCTTTGATGCTGAATTCGTAATGTTTTTATGCATATTGTTATCATGCCTGTCCTCTGCCAACATGTGCATCTATCACATAATGTTGGTTGATTTGAGAAAATGTTTGAGTGTTATGATCTGAATGGCATCTCTGGAATAATAACAATTAGGAGGCGTTCAGATATGCACCCGTTATCCCGCTAACATGGAGCCGGTTCTTCTGACAGGTGTGGGGCTTCAAGCAAAGCTCTCTAATGGGAAATCTAAAACATTTCATTTCTTATCAGTATTGAAAATAAGAATGAAAGAAATCATACCTCAATCAAGAAAGATACGAGTAACATCAACATGATTTTTTTTTTTATTTTAGTTCTAAATATTTATCATTCTCTAAAATGCTTTGGCATTTGTTGTTATTCACCAAGGTGACAAAACTATTGGATCATACCTGCAAGAAAGTCATTTCAGGTGTTCCGATATTTTGGCCATAATTAACGTAGGCTGCCTTATCAACAAAACGATGTTAGATGGAATTACATTATCTGTAAAAACACGTTAATCCATCATGAACTGTAACGGTAATCGTTAAGCAATCACAGCAACTGAGTCACAAAGTAGGCAGATCAGTGCAAGGTCACAGCACTATAAAGCAATGATATAGTCAGCGGACTCAAAACGAATTCAGTGCCAAAAACTCTTCTGGCATCAACGTCAGTATAATAACAAAGATTTATGGTAATGATGACGTTTTGAAAGCATTCTGCCACTAATCTCTGGCGGACTGAAAATATATAGTGTGGAATGAATCATCAGAGGTTTTTGTCTGGCAGGTCCTGCCTTCAAAGACCGTTACTTGGGTTCATTGTACCAATTATAGTGTTAAGTGATGGAGGGACATTAGTATGAACTTGTTCAAGACGCGCAAATGTTTAATCGGGATGAAGGTGTCATTTCGTTAGCGACCGCCCCCAACTCCATAGAAGATGAACTGTCCGTATGGATGAAATCATACTATCATCACAAATGTCACCTTTATGTTTCATGTTTCAAGTGGGATCAAAGTCAAATATGAAATTAACACTCTTATGGTAAACAACCTTGCTGATTCACTATGTCACACCCTCGTGGAGCGCAGACAAGACTTTTGACAACATAAAGGGCATATGTGTGGGGATGCGGGTTCATACTGCAGACACGTCACCAATTTATATTCATATACCAAAGAGACCCAGAATTTGGAAAAAGGAAAAAAATGGGATTGTACAGTTCAAACTGCATGACAAAAAAAATATCTGTCTTATTTGGACAAAAAAGTCAGAAATGCCTTTTGGACTACAGGAGGAATGTCTTCAAGCAAGAACAATCCAGTGCTTGCTTCAACGTTTGCTAATTTAATGTTAGTGTTATTTTTCTACTTATAAAAAAATTGTCACTTTTTTCATGCGACTGAATTAATGCAGGGGTGCAAAAGACAGGCTTGCTGGTGCCTATCCCAGCTGGCTTCGGGTACACCCTAACCTGGCTGCCAACCAATTGCCAGACATATGGAGACGAACAACCATTCATGCACCCAATCACACTTAGGGACAATTTAGTATGTCTAATACACCTGCCATGCATGTTTTTGGAGTGTGGGAGGAAGCCGAAGTGCCCGGAGTGAACCCACGTGAGCTCGGGGAGCGCATGCAAACTACACGCTGGAAGGCTGGAGCGAGGTGGATTTCAACTCGAGTCCCTTTCAATGCGTCACCGCGCCAAGTCTTTTAATGGATAAATAGGAGAATACAGTAAATAAAGAAATAAAGTCTGTAGAATATACTATCACAATCAGAATGGACTCAGAAGCATGCAGAGACAGGTGAGAGGAGTTTCAAGAGGTTGGAGACAGGCAGCTAGCAGAGCCAAGCCTTGGCAAATGCTGTACTCCAATAAGACAGAATCGAGGTCAGGCAGGCAGAGCAGTTCTTATCACCGGGGTAGCATTCGTTAGGGCGGTCGGGTACAGGTCGGAAAGTCGGAATCCAGGTCGACAGATCAGGACAGTAGGCGGTCAGGTAGTCAGAGTGAGCAGGGACAGAACATAGCCAGGGAGAACAGGATGAAAGCTGTGTGGGGTAGTCGGGGACAGCCAGAACAGGAGTGAATGTGAGAAGTCTCGGTATGAAGAGCAAGATGATCTTGCGGAGAATGGCAGGAAGAGCTGGGTTTATATACAGGCTAGGATCACCTGGTGGTCAAGGGCTGATTGAATGGAATGTTGTTAGATAAGTTGGTGAGGAAGAATGAGCTGGCTGGACGGGCAGGCTGTGATAAATACAGGATATGCTGTATATAACACCGTTATTAGATTGTGTTTTGTGATACTGGAACTCCCATCATGCCAAGCGACATTACGCAAAATGTAAGTATAAGCAGTAAGATTAAAATTGTATTGTTAATGTTGATAATTTGTAATTATTTCCTGGGTGTTGTATCCTGGTTCTCTTCATTTGCCCTTTTTGGAGTTTTTAGATCACCCCCAGGACTAAGTTATGTGTGTAAAATCAGTTGCATAAATATCTTGCCAAATGATTAACTCTACAAGTGAATTATATTAATATTATATTAATTATGATATTGTAAATGGTTATCAAAGCTTTACAAAACACCTGGGGACGGATATCAACTGAAGCACAAGTCTGCTTATGAGCACCCCTGTCAATGAAAGACAAGACCAAGGTGTAGCTCTGGACCTCAAATCAGTTTGGACAATGAAGATAAATACTCATTGGTATTTACTATTCAAATGAGTAGAAAGTATATCTCTTTAATAAAACAACAAAATAATAATTAAGGTCAGGTGGATGTGTTTTTTTTTTCTTTTCTTTTGAATTTCAACCTATGCTTATTTGAAACTGATGAGCCTGCAAGAGTGATTTTTTCTCACCAGTGATCTGCATGATTCAACATGTTAAATCAGGCGGACAAAGGCAGATCCGCATCAACGATGCAGGGACACTGTGAAGTCCGAGACCACAGCCGTACACTAACAAAGCCCATTGAACCAGACGGATTAAACCTTGAGCAGAAGCGCACACATGGTGGGTGGCCATCTGTTTCGCTTCCTCCGGCTTCACCTGAGACTTGATGACTTTCTCTTATTTCCTTTTTTCAAAACACGTTTCTTGAGAGTATGAGCTAGCTACATTTTTATCGCAAGACCAAGAAGTTCCTTGGCTCAGAATTTAACACTGCTGAGATACAGTGGATGCATACATTTGCAATTTACACGCAACCAATATACTTTTGGATGTAAACAACACTTGACAAAAAAACCTGGGAATGCAAACCAACACAAATTGTCGAGATGATTTCCTATAAATGGACCATCTTCAAAAGAAACCTTAGAAGTCAACCTTGAAAAAATAAAAGCATTATGAACAGTCTTTACAAATGTATTACGCTGCACTGCTTACAATTAACATAGCTTTACTTCATGACTAATATCCAATTACAAAATAAAGGAATAAATAACCATCAATCACTGCTGAAAGCAACTCTAGCAATAAATGGGCTTATAGACAACATGCAGGATCCTTCTCTGGGGGATGTTTTACAGACATAATGACTTAGAAAACAATGAGGTAAACAAATCGACTTTTTTTTTGCGGGCAGACCTAATTACAGAGCAGGGATAAATAACTATTGGAAAAGATGCAGGCACGCATCGGGTAGTGCATTGTAAAGGGTCATGGGGAGTTAATGCCCTATTTTAGTGTGTAATATGTTGCTATGGCATGTTGTGTTCTGTGTTTAGTTTGCCTGAAGATGTTGTGAGTCGTTTTTAGCTTTATATTGTTTTAGCGTCAATCGGAACGTGTAACATTGTAACAATGCAGGACCTAATTACATTAGGATTACATGGAGGTACCATGAAAGCTACTCCAGTAATGATCGAGAAACTTTTTCGTTTTGGACACAGTTCTGTGTTTTATCATTTGTTTAGTGAACCGCATTGTGTTGTATGAAAACCACTATGTACAGGGGGAGCCAGCCAACTGGAAATACCAACAAATATTTGACTTGTTGCTTCATCGTCTAGGCATGTTTTTATATGCATTAACACTATACATTTATATAAACCATTATTTTTCATATCGCATTCAATATGTACATTTAATACTACACTGATGGATTGTCTTGAGTTGGTTAGGTAAAATATTGATAAAATCTGTCAAAGTAGCTCTTGAATACTTAATGTTTCCTGTATGTAGCTTCGGAAGAAAAATGGTGTTTATTTTAAGTCAAATACACCAGCAGAATTAATCAGCTATAGTATTCGATATGTGGACCACGTGAAAATAGAATATGAATGGCAGAAAGAATAAAAAAAGCTTTGGTTGTGGTTTAACCCAGAGGAAAGATTTTGTATCTTTCTGTGTTGATTTCTGTATTCAAAAATCTTGTTGTTACTTGATGTTTTTTTTTTTTTTAGTAGTAAAGAAAAATAGTGAAACAGTGACTAATTTGCGAAACCCTCTGCAAGATATTTTTAATATGATTCATGATTTATGAGATGCTATGTTTTTAGAAACAGTATTTTTGATCTTGTTACTCGTAAATGATCTCAGATGCTCCCCTCAAATCCATGTAAACCACAGTGACGTGCTGTGGGTTCATGGTTACCATGGTACCAACATAAAAGTCAGTTTTACAAATTTAACCAAACCAAGTGTATTTTCCGTGAATATAACAATAAATTGAAAAATAGTGGAAGCACGATCAGCCACCTCCACTATATGGATGACATCAATCTGTATGCTAAGTTGGAACGTGAAATTGACTACTTGATTCACCTCATAATATGTTTGTGTTATTTTATTTTGTTCGTATTCAATTACTGGATATCACATCACGTGTAGTGATACGTTTTTAATGCCGATGCGGGTTTATTGATGTTTAAATGCTCTGGAAAATAGTCTGCGTTGTAAACGATTCAGGTGATGCAAAGCCCAGCAATGTGTATGTGTGATTCTGTACATGATTTCTCCAGCCGTGGTGTCATAAATGATGGTATGATGAGGAGTATTTATTTGAGTTGGACTAAGTAATTGCTGAAGTGTGACATGCACGGACCACCACTGAAAACCAGGAAAACCAGGAAACCTTCACAGCGATTCACTCCACAATATAGCTTTATTTATTTATTTATTTTTAATGAAAAATGAACCAAGAAGTGGCGAGGTAAAGCTTTTTCTTTTTTTTACGAAAAAAAGCATATATATATATATATATATATATATATATATATATATATATATATATATATATATATATATATATATATATATATATATATATATATATATATATATATATATATATATATATATATATATATATATACACATTCAAGTGTAAAATTGGCTTCTCTGTTATAAAGTTTGATCAGCTACGGATTCCACTTGAGGTTGATGTCCGAGAGCTGTTACTCCTTGGGCAACATCGACCTTCCGTGTTCCCCGACTATGGCCTAGGGGGAAACAAGAAGGGATAACAACACAGTATACTGTATAAAGTTTAATAATTAAGGATTTAAGTAAATATGTTTACTGCAGTAATCTTAATTTCAAATGCATAAAATTACAAATTACATTTTAGAAATTCTGGTACCCTGGGAATAAAAACATCCCATTTTACATTTATTGATTCATTGAACTGCGTGAAAATCTTGCCACTTTTTCCTTTCAAAACAACATAATACCTACAAAGTATGCCTGAGCCAGGACAAGAAATTTCAGTGGGGTTTTATTGCACTGAAAACTTTGCTTCTGGACTCTTCACATTGTAGTATCTAGCATTCATCTCATAATTGTCATCTCATCTCTCCCATAAGTGTAATTATCTCATCATCAGTCCTTGTCTTAATCACCCGTCCCATAACATATGGAATCAAAAACAATACAGAATGCAATACACAGATAAAGCAGGATTTTGCCAAAACCAATGTAGTCCTTGACATTCTCAGTTTGGTCTAAAAAGCCACCTTGCTGGATGAATCTGAGGGTAAATGGAGGAGGATGGGGGGTTGACGATAACTGGGAACCTTCCCTTCACAGTAATCGTTTCAATCTGTTCTGCCAGAACGCATTGCATTTTTTTTTTACTTGACTGTTGGAGGGCTCTGTATTCTTCGTCCTTCCTTGTCACATGGCATCCCCATTTCCCATGATTACAGAATGGCATTTTCCATTTCATTGTCAGACTGGACCACATATACTCAGTGTGCCCCGTCCAGCGGTCACCTCCTACGATCATCCATCTTGGACAAACCATTACACAGCAACCCTGTGGCCACAAATTCACGCTTAACTGCAAAATGGGGGATAACAGAAAATATGTGAGTAAAATTGGCCACAGACCATCAAAATGAAACACTTGTGAGACCCTCTACATTTGCGTCAGGTCTAATAGAATGCTTTCTTTTGGCCCGGTAAAAACCAAAAATGCACGGAACATTAAGTGCTACTTCAAATGTTGTATTTACTGGAGATTTCCTGGCACTTTTTAAGGATTTGCAGTGCATGTTGATTGATAGAGCCCGTCTAAGTGGCCATGGCAATTCCAGAAACAACAGTCAACCTCCTCTGGCAGGAAGAAGGCCCTTAACCACAAGAGCTGAGGCTGAAGGGGAAGGTGGGAGGTGAGCCAGAGGAAGGCAGCCTGCGGTTGCACATCTTTGGAAGGCTCCGCGCGTTGCCGAGACAGCCCTTTAAGTGACTTCTGCTCATCTGAAAGATGCTCATTATGCGCAATAGAAAGCTACTCTTTCAGAGCAGCGTGAATCGCAGACCAAGCCCATCTGGAGAGGAAGCCAGCACAAGAAGTTGTCAAAATAGCAATGAAAAAGCTGATTGGGCTGGGAACAACATTGTACAAGTCATAATACACACCGGGCTTCATCACAGTAACAGCAGGATGTTTAGAATTTCAGTGTTTCCAAAATTTGTAAATATTTACTCATAAAGCAAGGGAAGACAGAGGGGCCTCCCCAGTTGGTCTCTTTAAACATATTTAAATGCCAGTAACTCAGAGCAGCCACCATGGCAAATTCCACACTGCATAGAGTATTCGTTTTGAAGCCCATGTTTATACGCCACCATTTATAAGGCCAGTGTCTCCACGCAGAGAGCTCCTGCTGAGATGATAAGGAAGTGTCTGCTTTCTCAAGATGAAGTCTAACAGAGAAGGAGGGGAAGGTGGGCAGCGGTCTCACAAACGCTTTACCGTGGGATTCATTCTAAAAGCAATTTGGACAAATTATACATTCCTCTCTCGTGAACGCCTTTGCTCTTCGTGATTGAGCTGGAATGTACATATGCATGCGGCCTTTGGAGGGCAAGGTCTTCTCTTGACCGTATTGAGCAAATGAGCCAGAGAAAGAATCACTTGGAAAATATGCTCAAAAATGGCTCCGTTGTAGTGTGAAAATATTTGGCCAACCAAGAGCCGTTCGGCCTAATGGCTTTGATTAGATATTCATTAAAAGGCACTGACATTTCAAGTACTCCGCTAAACTACTGCCACCGCCAAGCTGTCTTGTCGAAAAGAAAGAATGTTACATTTGCCTAGTCTCTAAGACGCTCAAAATCAAAATCCTCCTTGAAAAGATGGAAAGAAATGAAAAGTGGGATCATTGTCTCATGATGTAAGTAGCCTTGGAATCTTTCATTTAAACACCGTAAAGTTGAGTAGACACTTCAGGACAATCGGGTCACGTAAAAGGCCTATTTCCACTTTCTGATTCAAGTCAGCACAGGCCTGATAATCAAATGTGTTTAAAGGAATTAGAGCAGTGTAGAAAAAAATATTCAAATTAAAAACCAGGGATAGTGTCATTTTGCTGAATATCAAAAAGGCAATGAATTCTCACTAGGAAATATTTACAAAAAATGTGATCGCTACGCATGCTAATTATAAATTTAGCTAATGCTATCTTGGTTGACAGATCATTTTTCTCATTATCATTAGCCAACCTTTTTTGCTTGGTACATACAGTATAATAAAATACATATCCACCTGCACCTGCAACTTCAGTTCTCTTGCGGCTGTTCTTATTTTATGTATTTATTCTAATACATTTAAAAATTCATTCACGTATCCTCTGAAATGTGCTCACAGACTAGCGTTTGCTGTTTTGTGCATTGCATGAGTGTTCCTATAGATGCTTAAGGTGTTCTACTGTGTTAGTAGTCCTTGAATGCACCGGCAGTCAACTGCCAAACACAGCACGTACCCAGTACTTGGTTTCTTTCGGTATCGATTGTGGAATGCGGGTGCTTTATTTATTTATTTGTTGTTGTTTTTTTTCTGGATTCCACTCAATTCAACCTTTCTTCATAAAACTGAAAATGCTTTGGCACAAAGAACCTCACTGTCCCACATTGGAAACGCACTGCCAAAAATGCTCGTCACATTTTGTCTTCCTAGATTTCCCCGTGATTTTTGGACACAGAGGCCAGTACTGATTTTATTTACAGTTTAATTACAGTACCACAAATATGAATGTACGTATGTGGTTTGAGTGAGAGACTTGTGACTAAGATTTGGTTTCTTACTAGTCCATTGTACGCAGTCTTGAAAATATGATTGTGTGTTACCTGCACTCTAAAACTGGACAGGTTGATGCCTTTAAAGTGTGATTGACAAATCATACTTGAGAAAAGTAAACAGCACACACTGAAGAGATGTGTATGTGAAAGTAGCACCCAGCTTTACAAATATGCACACATGACAGTGTCTTATGGAGATATACCCATTTTGGATAATGGGTATATTCCATAAGACGCTGTTTTATCCAGTGTGTGAAAGTTTTCCATGAAGACAGGCCGAGGCTTCTATTTTTGCTGTGAGATACAAACCATATTTGGGAGAACATTTTTAGGCTTAACCTTTGAGATTTCAAATGGGTGGGATAGTTTTTAAGCAAAACTGCAATTCTCTGGAAAAAAAAAATATACACAGCTAAAATGTCCCTCATAAATTGTGTGTGGGTTTTAAACTGGGCTCCTGTAAAGTTGAGGCAGGTATGTAAATTAAAGTTATGACAACATCTGTGGTAGACATTGGAAAGCAGAAAATAAACCACTTAAATTAAACATATCTCAATCAAAGTGGTCCCCAACCTTTTGTTTACTACAACTCTCTTATTGACTCACTTCATTGTTAACTGAGCTTGACGCTGTTCCATTGTAGTTAACGTATCAGGAGCATTGGCATTCCTAACACATTATAGGGGTGTGCTAAGGGACCCCTACATTGAATCCCAACATCACTAAAATTTTAGATATTGTTACTTATTTAATAATTATAATTTAAGAGATTACTAGTATTATTAGGTGTTAATTATGATTATTAGATGTCCTCTTAGGAAAAATGTGTAAACATACAGTGCTGGATTAAAATGTAAAACTTGAACAATACTTCCTCGTGCCTAAAAAATGATTTGTTTCACCCAATCCCTCAAACGTTCCATGGACTGGGTGATGGTGCTATCTGCACAGAGCAATAAACTACCTTCTAGTGACATACAGCCATGTCAATACTTGCCATAAACCAGTATATGTGGAACATTTTCTAACTTCCCCACTCAATGTTAGCACTATATCAACTATAATACATCGTACACATTGTACAGTTTCTTGTATGTGTACTGCAATTGTATAGTGCTAGCATCAGGCCAAAACTTCCTATTGTAAATGAGTCACTTTCAGATTTTGTTGGTCAGTACACTCACGTGTGTGTGTGTTTTGACAAATTATTTACCAGTATAAAATGTGGAAAATGGCTTGCTCCTTTCAACTATGCGAAATTAATGACACAATAAAAATGCCTTTTTTTTTTCTTTTTCTCGGAAAAGTAATGGTTTGGGTGATGCAAAGCATAAAGCATTCCACCCGATCCCAGCATTTTTATTCTGCCGGATGCAAGAGTTCCAAGTGAGAATCTGCTCTCATCTGGATCTTTATTACAGTATATGGATAAAAGGATTTTTTTCTGGCTAAGAAATATTTGAGGTGGTCAGACAGTACCATTGGCTCTAAGGAGTTACAGATGCCCATTAACATGACCCTATAAGGACGCAGAAAGAGAATAACAACCAAAAACACTGTATGTAATGTAATAGTATTGAATAGTCTGTTTTTTTTAAATGCTGTTTTCTGTTTTTACATGCTGTGCACTGCATTTTACATTAAACTCAACCACCCAATCACAAGGTCCATATTTGGTTTTTAGTTCTCACTATATTGGTCTGATTTAGTCCAGGAAAAAAAAAATCATACCATTAATGTCAATCTTAAGGTGCACTCCACCATGAAATATTCAATCATACTGGCCCTTTATAAAGAAAAAAAACACCATGGGGGATTTTTGTCATGCTATGAGTACAATTGACTTCTGATCTTTTTCTTTCTTTTCTTTCTTTGTTTAGGGAGTCTCAAGTAGAAATTAAGTTTGTCCATTATTTTATAATGGTCAGTAATGTAATGCTACAATGGCCATTTGTGCCACGTGCCATTTTATGGGACCATCTAAGGCATTGTTTTCTTAATATCTTACATAAATACAGTACAACTTTGACTCAGACTCAATACATAGTATCCTGAGCAGTCTTTTAAAGTACCAGAAAACGATGCTTGACGAAACGTACAAGTATCATAACATAAATTAACTGCCGTATCAGGTTATGTCCCCTTGTAGAATACACTATTTCTTTAAGTATCTGAAATTAACATTATCTAAGTCCCACAAAAATATTCTCACATCAAAAGGGCTCATCTAATCAAGTTAAGAATTTAAACAATTTACACATTAAATTTGGGGTACAATTAGGGTTCAACACCTAGTAGGTTAAGATTAATCCATTGCCACACTCTCTATGAGAGAATGTTATAAAGGGATAAAGATAACTCTAAACTCCTGGTCAGATCACAAATGTAGCTGTTATGTTCACAAATATTTAATAAGTCTAACGTGCAATGCCAACAATTAAACAAACTTGCCATTTGGGGGTTTCCTAAACACTGATGATTTTAGAGATACGTACGAGTAGTCTGATTTTTTTTTCTTATTTCTTTCATAAGACATTGTTAATTTGGGTGGCTTTGTGGCTCAGTGGTAAGCATGTCCGCCTCACAGTTCCTGAGATCAATTACAGCTGGTTTTGGCCGTTTGGTGTGATTGGCTGTGTGAATGGTTGTTCGTCTATGTGCCCTGCAATTGGCTGGCAACCAGCTCAGGGCCCGAAGTCAGCTGGGATAGGGCCCAGCAAGCCGGCGACCCTTGTGAGGATAAGCCGCTCCAGAAAATGGATGGCTGAATGTTAATTTGTGAGGAAAGCAACCTAAAGGTTGTTGAAGTAGCTGAAGTAACGTTCAAACACTTTACTGACAAAAACTTTATACACAGAACAGTAAAAACAAATATAAGTGGTATTAGTAAAGCAAAGCTGTATTTACTTTTATGATGTTTAGTTTAAGTTTTGCAAACAGATTCAGATCATTCATATTGGAGTCAGCATATTATTGGCATGGTATTGTCTGCTTGTAATTACAGTTCAGTATTCAAAAGCTATTTATTTAATGCAATAAAGCCTTCGGTTTACCTGACAAGTTCTTTCTTCGTTGAGTCATTCTGGGATGCGTTTCAAGTCACCAATGAATGTAGACCAAATTTGCATCTTTTCTTTGATTGCCTGTTGGCCAGGAAATGCAAGATATACATTTTTTAATTCCCTGATTAAAGACTTTTTTTTTTTTTTTTAGTAAATTCAACCTCAGCAGTACTTTGTTTCACTTGTAGTGAAGATGAAATTTAGAAAACAGATGAAATTTAGAAAAATTTAGACAAATGTCAATGAAACCGTCTTCTATAGTGGTAGTGCAGGCACTTATAAAAGAGGACTGGCAACTGACACTTCAGAGTCATGTATGAATGCTATCCAGTGGACATGATTATTAATTGCAATCTCAGTGTTCAAAATATTATGGTGTTAAATAGCCTTATGTTAAACTTGCTAGCAGGCTTTATTTTTGTGTTACACTTATATTACTGTATACGTTCCGATTGCAGTATAATTGTAGAACCACAGACTTGGTATTAATTTAATGTGTAAATAATAACATACTAATCATAAAAATGATTAGTATGAGTGCAGAGTGAAGTACACCATCACCTGACGTGACGGACTAGAAAAAAAGTTAAATGTCGCCCTCACCGACGGACTGACAGACCACCAAACACAATTTTGTCTGGCATAGGTAAGAATTGGCCTGTAAATGACAGACCAGCAAAAAAAAAAGCAGTTATTGATTCAATGTTGCTAGAAAATTCCATAATTATTGATCATTTTGAATCCTGTTACCAATATATAATTATAGATGGATCTTACATAAGTTTCATTCGTGATAAATGATTCCTCCCATGTGTCAGAGGATATGCTAGAACAATTGGTAACATTGCCTACCATCTGTAATTCAGCTACACTAAAGTATGTAATGCAGAATTTACAGAGTCGAACAAGCTAATGGTATATATTTTGAAGAGTAAGAGATCAATATCTGCATTTGCAAATGCAGATCACAAGTCTTTTTCAGTTTTTTTTATTCATGTTTTTCTCTGTCTTTTGACAGATGAATGTGCTATCCAAACAGCACGGCGCGACTTATAGATGAAACACTGAATCATTCATGGCTTTCTTCTGCTGAGCTACTACAATATGTAGTGTCTTCTCGGGTGATATAAAATGAATTGTATTGAATGTCAGACTAAAATACAAGCAAGGGGATATTGTGTTCTGTGGATGAGGCTAATGTTTTTCATAGCCATGTTTTAATGTTGTAAACACTCGTATATAACGGCTTACCTAAAATGTGATCCCCGAGGCACGCCAAGTTAGCGAAGCAGGACATGATGAGTATGTTGTGGGGTTTTCATACCAGCGGAGGGAGCTGTTCCATATTTCTGCGTGAAAGCTTTGTTTTACGCCCAGATGCGGGAGTGACTGGGCCTGTTCCTCCTCATTCCCTTCCCCCTCAAGCCAAGTCACAAGCAAAGGGTGGTTTCTCTTTGGAATCTTAGCCTCACTGTCATTTTAATCGTCTTTTTCATCCCCTGCCAAAATACAATGCACTCTGCCCCGGGGATCATTTTAAGCAACTTTATCTTAGATTATGGGACTATTTTTACTACTTAAGCTTTTCTTCGGATTTCCAGCCACTGCGCGACGTCATCTGTTGAGTCAAGTTACATATGTTTAAATACGGGCTCTATGTTTAAATCATACGAAATTGTAATTATATGACAGGAGCTTTCGGTATGTACTATTAGGGATGTTAGTCAGTTTCTGGCGTTAAATGACAAATAGTTGACTGATTTAGCTGATAAATGTGAAATGTTTCTCAAAGCAAATAACCCCCAAATCTGAAAGCCCACTTGAGAAAGTTGTCAATTTTCTTACAGCCTTCTTCCAAAAGTGAGGTGGTACGTCACTTTCAAATTCATTAAAGCGGCTTTGATTGTTTTTTTTCTTAAAATGTTGGATAGAAGGCTAAACAAACGCTAAATCTTAACATTTGTTAAGGCCATGCATTTCCCCAACATGTTTTGCAGCGCTCCTTGTAAAAAGGTATTGCTCTTTGTGAGCAAAAATGACAGACAAAGGGGGAGTGCGTGAGTATGTGTCTGGGATCACCGCTTGTGAGCGAGGAGGCTCAGGGACAGGGGCTATATGCTTACTGTATGCGTGCCACCTCACATTTGATTTTCCTGGCATTTTAAAACGGATGCAACGTTCTTCTACCATTTTATACTCTGCTATAACTGCATGACTGAGAACAAATTGCCAATTGTCTTTCTGTCAATCTGTCTTTAATAAAGACAATTTGATTCTTAAATTCAAAGTCAATCAAAATCAACACTTTCCGACCATAACAAGCAAACAGGAGTCATTGTCATACCATACACAGTTATGGGTTCACAAAATGAAATGGACATTCATTATGGTCGACACATCTATAAGAATGAAAAAACACAAGTAAAGAGATTTTTGTTTCATTGTGAATTTAAGATCGCTTTGAGTGAATGAGCTATACATTGCATTGTGCAAAACCGTCGACGCTCTGGGGCAATTGATCAATTTTATTGGCCGTTAGCTAGCAAATCGGTACGAGCTAAAAGAAGACTATGAGATAGGGCACAAAGGCAGATCAGCATATAATAAAATGGCTTCATCATGTAAAACTAAACTGAGTAAAGCATTGCTTCGTTTTTTAAATGAAACACAGCTTGCATCATGATTGTGCTGAACAGGTTTCTGGAAATGTGTGTATTTCACTTCATGAAACTAATGTGTGTGTGTGTGTGTGTGTATGTGTGGGGGTGTGCGCGCGCGTGTGTAGGTATGTGCATTGGCATCCACACTTCAGTAAAATGCTGTGATAACCTGGCCACCTCACGTATCTGCTTTATCTACAAAAAATGGCGTAATAATTTGGTTCTCATATTTGACTTTACTGTACATTGTAATATACATACAGTATGTGTCTGGGCTGTGATTTTGACCAGGCTCTCATGAGATTAATTTTGATTGGTACACCCGTATGGGGGAAGCAGCATGGCGAAAGAGTGATTAGCATGTCCGCCTCATAGTTCTGAGGACCCTGGTTCGCTTCTGGCTCCGGCACACCTTGTGTGCTCTCCGCTTGGGCTTTCTCTGGGTACTCCGACTTCCTCCCACAATCCCCAAAATATACATGGTAGGTTTATTAAACACTCCAAATTGCTAACAACTAGACCTACAATTATATTTAAAACATAATATTGGTCGTTAAGAGCACATTTGCACGTTTTTTTAAATTGATAATCATTTAGTTTATTCCTTTTGAATGAAAAACGGTCTAAATCTTACACATTGTCCCTTTAGGAAATAGATGGCCGCACTTATGAAAAAACTGAATAAAATTCCACAACGTACTTCTCGCCACATTTTAGTGGTTGCCCGAATAAGCCGCCAGGATCCAAACCTCCGTTAGAATCCACGCCCCGTTTTCCGGGGAGCCACTGGCTTTCCGACCCTCCTCCTTCTCCTCCCGCACGCTGCTCCCTCATGCTCACGTCCCAACCGTGAGGGGCGAGCTGGCTCCGGCCGAGATTTCTCTTTCTGCCTGGATCACATTTCCCCCTTGACCAGCTCCGTCTTGTTTTGTGCTCGCGACCAACACCGGAGTGGAGAGGTCGGCTCTTCCTTGCGCTGCGCCTCCTCGGTCATGGATTGATTAGTGTTTTTCTCCCAACCTCTGCCTCGACCAAGTTGCGAAAAGAGTGTGCGTAACCTGCGGCGCTCTCTTTCCCAGCTCCATGTTTTACTCGGACTCTTTTTCAAGTACCTGGCTCCGCATGCGTCTTCGTGTTTTGCAGCTTTGAACTTTTTTTTTCTTGGCGCATAATCCGGATTTTTGGGGGTAGGGGAAAGGATTTCGTTCAAAAGCTGGGATTCCTGAAGCCTGCCAAGATTTATTTGTGAAAAGTGATGGCCGAGCGAGGAGCTCTGTTGCTCCTCTCTCTCCTCTCCTGTCTCACCTTTCTGTGCACGGCGGCCAAGCATGTCGACAAAGGTACACGTCTTTTTCCTTCCTCCTTACCTTAGTCAATTTTTCCACCCCCAAGTATGGAAAGTTTAAAAAAAAACCACGCCACTTGTGTCGCGTTCGGCCATAAAGCAATTCACCATTCTGACAAGTTTTAAAGTAGACTTGTTTGACCCGTCGCAATTCTCCTTTTGGATGCGACGTCTTCCAGATCTTCCGCCGAAATTGAATTGATGTTTTGCATGTGGAATCCCAACCAAACACGTGTTTTGTGCTCATGAACGTGTTTGCCTGTATGCAAATAGCCACTATCTAGAAAGAGAAGCGGCACCATCAGTCCAGCAGACATCTCATTACCTGGGTGTCAATACACGTTTAGCTGATGGATAAACACATTCGCAATTCATTAGCCTTTCGCCATCAGTCCAACTGGTGGTGTTCTGTTGTGGGAAATGTCACTGCCCACCCCCCCTGTTCATTGTTAGACATCAGAGAGCTATTGATTGCAGCCTGAGCTCGAGCCCACTGTCGGCAATCTGTTGCCATTTCCAGCTTAATGTTAGAAAATGTCTATTTGGAGCTCATCACACACCTCACCTCACGACTGCTTCGTAGCGACCATTCAAGAATGTGTTTGGAAAATACTATAGAGTTTGGCCAAGGCTGCGTGTGAGAAAGGTCTGTTCATGTTTTGGGCAAGGCTCGGTTTTGCTTCCTATTAAGAAAAGGCTGAGATTGACGGGTCTCTGCTTGCGCATGAAGCCTGATGAAAGACCCTTCCTCCACGAGGAGCTCTGCAGTAGTGGAAAGAGAGAAAGAGAGAAAGAGAGAGAGAGGCTGCGTGGAGGAAAAAAAAAGCCCCTCCTTGGTTTAGCAGGAGACCCATACAAAAGAGGGAGATGGGGGTAGGGTGAAACAGGCTGACTGTCTGGAAAGTAATAAAACCAGGAGATTAGGGGAACCAGTGAGTTCCTTTGGGAGGTTTGATTGATTCCAGACAATTGGACTGGTACCCACACGCAACCTCGGAGTCTCAAATTACTAATGATGCCACCCCCCCACAACCCTTCAAAATATCAGTTCATTCACAACATGTTTACTTAAAGTTCCTTAACATAACCCTCAGAAGTTATCTGAAAGTTGGCAGAGATGTATAGTCAAGTTTGTCCCCATGGGTGAGGTACAGATTCAACAGATTGCCTCATTTTTAATTCGCGCCCTGCCTAATCTGTTGAAATGTGGCTGAAATGTTCTTCCAAGTCCTTCTTTACAGCTCCAAGCAAGTTGTAACATTCCACAAAAAGTTTGGCTTTTGTAAACAAGTTGCTGCTGGCAGTGTAAAATCCACTTAGGCCCTATCTTATCTTTGTAATCCTGCTGGGACTGACTTGTGTGCTGATCGTCTCCCGGCGGACAATGCAAATAACTTGCTGAAATGTGTAAACATTTGGCCACCCTCTCTGCTTCAACACAGCACTACACACAAGCTTTTATTAACATAGACCACCTTAGATGTGACATGGCCCGCAGACTTCTCAAACAACTGCTGTTTTGATTGGCACACGGATGGTCTCCTCCAGCCTTTCTAAAGTTTCCTTCCCGGTTTTCTTTTTGGGTTTGATATTTTTCGAATGAAAATGCTTTAGGATGTTTTAGAGATTTTTGTGCATTGTTGCGTAGACTGTAAAGGAAATGAAATAATCACACATTCATGTTTATTGTGTTTGTTAACATTGTTGTTAGCATGTAAGCTAAGGTTCTCAAAAAAATATCACTTAGTTTTTGGCTTTGAATGGATCAATTGTATTTGTATTCATTTCAATGGGAACATACATCAGTTTAGGAGTTTTTCAAGTCACAAACGGCATTATGGAACCAGTTGTGTTCCAAAGTTCCACAACTGTAAGCTACTTGAAAACCAATTAGTTTTTACATATTAAATACATCAACTAAATATATTTTAAAAGTGTGAAAGGTGCCAAAAATGCTGGAATTGTATTGCCTGAGTTGTTTTTCTTGTACTTGTGGTCCACTGATTTGTTGGTCTCAGGTTTATAAAGTTACATGTTCTATGACAATACATTTGAATGATTTTTGTGTTCAGGCATGTTTTGTGGAAAGAGTAGTTCTCTTGTCTTTCTTACAGCTTTAGTTGTCATAACTCTACGAAGGTGGTATATAATGTATGCTTAAGTCTTGGCACAAAGCTGGATATTACTGCTCTCACAGATGCGGAATTTTCTTTGCGAAAATTTGCATGCATATTGGCAAAATACTTTTTCTTTTTCTTTTCTGTATATATTTTATTGGAATGGCTTGGCCTTCTGAATGTTATCAATACCATTTATTTAAAGTGCAAAATTACCATTGGACATTGTCCCAATACACTCAATACACCCAAATAAAATAATTTAGTATAATTAAAACATATCACAATAAAATCAAATATGGAAAGAATTTAAACATAAAAAGAGAATGATGAACGTTGCAGGCTAGACTGCGTTGGAGTAGTGAGAAAAAGACATTGCAGTAAGGGTAGCTTTGCTAACATCCATTATACACTTAAAGCATACTTTGGTTTTGAGAATTTACATGATGTGACTTTGGGTTTTTGATTGAACATTGCATCCGCAACACGTGACGGCATTCATCTGTGATTTAAATTTAGAATCATAGTAAAACTAGCAACTGAAGATCAAGTTACTTATTTAAAAGGAGTGGCAGAAAACTGGACATTGTGCGACAGATCACCAGGTTTCAGTCACAAAATCATGACGTCAAGTGACTAATCTGTTACATCTGATACATGTTTTTATTGATATCCAGATACAAAAGAGGCCCGAGTCTGATTTGAAAAAAATCGGAATTGTAACTTATTTTAAGAAAAAAGGACAGTTTAAGAACCAGTGACATATAAGACAATTCTAGGCGAAAATCTGTCATTTCCACTCATCATTATACAATTATCGTGACTTAATTAGGAGCAGTTTGTACTTACAGTATTCCTGGTCACACAAGCAGAATGGATGGATGTGACATGTATTCATCATCAGGCAAAAATGGTTTGTTTATTTTTTCGACATTTCTTGGAATTCTTCAGTTTGTTTTGCACTCACAGGTCTGGCCATTCATTATCGATTACGACAAACCAAAAACCAAAAATGATGCATCTCCCTGTCTCTCTCATACACACTACTGTGATCGCAACAGTCATCAGCGAGACACAGACCCCCTCTTTCCATTAACAATCTGCATCACCAAGTGGAAATACTTTCAGCAAGGTAATGCATACAGGAGATTAGTGAATGAAATGCCTTAATTCCTCAAATATTAGACACATCTGTGTATAAGACACGCCCTTCATTTCGGGGTCAAATTCGGGTATTTTCAATATTACCGTGTAGAAGACGCACAAACACTTTGGGAACAATGTAAAAACTATTGCAAAACAGAGTTAATATTATCTTTTGTAAACTCTTTATATTGTCTCGTGTTCATATCTTTCAGTTATATAATTGTTCCGCATTAAGTGTGTTTCAGATTTTCCACATTGTGAGCGTTCAGTGAACACCTTGCCAGTGTAAAGTTGAATCTGTTCAAAACTTTTACTTTTCCGCACGATGCAGCTCGAGGTCATTTAAGTATAAATACCCGAAATTGAGCAGCATCGGTGCTTCACCAAGGTTATGATTGTGTGTATATGCCAAAAGACCGCAATTAATAGTCAAATGGAATACATTTCCGTGTGCTTTAACCGGCGCACTATTGAATCAGCTGGAGAAATCATAACTTTTACATGATCCTCTCAGTTTTAGTAATATTTCTGTGCGTGAACATGGCTGGACTCGGACGACGGTTAAGTCTGCCTGCTTCTTTTATTGAAAATAAAGCCGTAACAACCTCAGCTACCACGAGCTGTTGTCAGCTGCAACAGGCACTTGATGGTAACGGTGAACTGACGTCCCACTCCTCTAGCTCGCCCCATAATTAATTATTATTGTAAGTAATAATACGGCCAATATAAAAATGCACATCTGAGCATCAAAACTCGGCTTATGTGGCTGAAAGATCAATCTTACTCGAATGGTGTCCAACCATTCTTGAGGGAAATCAGACAGTTGGATATTACTTAAAGGTGCGCATCAGGGGAGGCTAGAAGTGGGTTTACGCAAGGCTTACGCTCAATAAAGTGGGTATACGCCGTATACCGTCGTATACCCTCCACTATACACCACTGGATACACATCACGTAAGCGGAAAAATCAGAATTGACTTGCAGATAAACACAGCCCAAGATTTATTTTGATTTATCTTGCTGCGAAAATAGTTGCTAGCATGGCCATATTTTGACTCAACTCGCAGTAAACACTGTTTCTTGGTTTTGACACAAGATTTAACACATATGGTTGCATTGCAATAAGTGAGAGCTACTGATTATACCAGATTTCAATCCATTGTGTAAAATAGCAGTGGCATGTCCAAGCAAAGCATTATGCAGTGGTGCTTGCTGTCTGCCATATTGAGTATACAGTTCAGTAATTATTTATTTATGGGCTTGGAGTGTGCATAAAGTCCTAATGATCTCTGTCTCGAGATTTGGATAACTGTGCACTTTGCCAAGTGTTTGATTCAGATGCTCCACTAATGAATCCCCCTCCCCTCATTGGACATTTTTTGGTTTGTCATGGTAGAGAGTGCACTGAGTGTGATGCTGCTCAGTGCTTTCGATGCGAGAGGTTGAGCAATGACGTCCCCGCTATCGTTGTGAAAACTAGATCATATTTCCACTATTGTAGCTACAAAGTCTGTGGTTGGAGGGCTTTGCGGGGTGGTCCAAATGACAGCAATTATTGAAATCATTTGTAATAAATGCCACAGTTTATGGCGCGTTATTGTTAGGGGAAGACAGATCAATATCTTTTGAATGGATGGCGTCACATCTGCTGTTGCTTCTGTTGGGAGGTGAGACGGGGCCATGGTATTACCCAAATGAAACTTTCAGTTTCCCATTGCGGCACAGTAAAAAGCCCATTGGCTTTTCGTTGAGCCAACAGTGCACTTCTGTTGACTCATTTGCTCGTAGATTAATCTTGTTAAAATCTTTGCGCTGCAGGGTTTGTACATGCTGTTGTTCAACTTGAACCAAGGCTTCAAGTATTTGCGCACTGGAAATAATGGACCTTTCAAAATTTCACATGCTCCCATTTTTCTGCATAGCAGAATTAGTGTGGATCAGCTGTTTGTCTGGAGTTTTTGAATACTTGCACACTCCTTTGACATACATGCACACAGTCTCCTTCTAAAACAAAGGTCAGAAAATAAATGACTGAAAAATGAAACGATTAATGTAAGAGCAATATAAAAATAAATACAGGTAAATACTGGATGTTGCCACTGTGAGCGCCTTGGCATCTTACGGGCACTTTATTAATATGAACTGTCTTTCACAGATTAGGAAGAATACATGTCTGCGACTATTGTTTTCTTGACTGTATGTGTTGTACAGCTGTTGCGTGTGAATGTTATATATTTGGAGCGGCAAAGTTCTTATTCGAAAAATAATAATTTGCTGAAATCTATGATTCTGTTCTTTTTACTCATCTTAGAAATTTTGGTTTTGATTTTGCTTCAGTATTGATCTTTAGGTGCTTTATGCAGGTTTAGTATCTAAGGTTAGAATGCTAGTATTGTGACATACATTTTTTCCTTGTTTATTGATCGCTTTTCTGTGTAGCGTGTTAACTAGATAAATGTCCCGATTCCATTTTTTGAACCTGAGTTAGAATCATCTTATTTTGAGGATCTGCTGATACTAAATCCTTATTTGGTCCTGATTTTGCTCCATCCATCCATGATCTTGACCACTTATTCTGAATCAGCTAAAAATGGCGTGATTGCGCCCAATTTCCCATGATTTTACTTGGTCGAGATTTGGACATCCCCGTTTAAAGGAACTCTTGTATAACCCCAAGTTGCAGAAACCCGCACTAGTGAAAACAGAAGTTCATAGTTGGATTTTCTTGTACTGACCCCCCGTAATAATGTGACGTGGTGTTTCTTAAAGCTGCTGTTAATGTTGTTGTGCGGAGAACCTTGTAAAGTCTTCTCATGTCCCATTGTATTCATGATGTACCTGTGAATCACTGTTTTCAAAATAGTCTTTCTCCCTTCTCAGTTGGGAAGGAGGGTCTGTTGAATGGTGTGGGTGTGACGTGTAACTCAAATAGCTGGGCAAGAAGGTCAATCATGAAGTAGTCCGCATATAGTTCACATTAGGGATGCACCAACGAAAAATTTCAGCGGAAATTGCACTTTGGGTTTTCGTCCGAAAGTCAATTAAAATCGAAACAATATGTCAGAAAGGTGATGTTGTAATGACGCAAAAAACAGCAAGCCCTTGTCTGAATTTCACACAAGGACACAGGAAAAGGAGAGAGGTGTCTCTTGGTCGGCAGCTACTGTAAAGCATTTCAGTGAAAGAGCACTGTTGAGCTTCCACTATTTTCCTGGGACTGCTGGCGAGCTACCATCGAAAATGAACATCACATTGCAGGCCAACAGCGTGTCGCAAAGTCCAACGTCAAAATAAACCACCAAATAATACATGGATGACAATGGAACAGCAACAGAAGGTATTTATTGTTAAGATATTTGACCAAAGGTTATGTGGTTATTATAAAACATTTTTGATTGTATTCCCTGCGCGGCTATTGTGCTTACCAGGCTTTCTTGTTCTGCTGTGATTGAGTAATGGTGAGACTTAATGACTTCTGGGAGAGAAGAGCCCGACGTGTGGCAGCAGAACAAGCAGAGCATACGCAAAGAAAAGTTTGAAATCGGGCCTTTGTTCTTCTGTCCATTTCTTGCAGTGCACTTCAGATTCTGTGGCGCTCTGATAAACACCACATGTCATGCGTTTGTCCTGAAGCCTCACTGTGATTGTGTCCATTGGTTGGCTCATGTCGGAAAGGAAGCCATTTTATGACATTCTTACATGACTCTTGAGATTTTTGGTGTGGGTTTTTTTTTTTGTACATAGTGTGTTGTAGGTCTTAACCCATAAGTCTTTTTGAGACATTGCTGGTTATTGGCTAAAAAAAACAAAAATACAGATAAACGATGATTTGACTTAATAAAGAAAAACTTCATTAGGAAGGAAATACCATTTGATTCCTGCCAATGCATTTCAATGGACATTCATTTGCTGATTTTCACTATGTGCCGGCTTGCCTGGTCCCTATTCTGAGTTTGCTGAGGGGGGGGACTTTCCTTTTTGTTTCCCAGAAATCATTGCAGGGCTCAATACCTTTAGTGAATTAAGTTATAAGTACGTAAATTATTTTCGCATTTGTTTATACTATAAGTAGTTTAATGTGTGTCATCCATCCATCCATCTATCCCCAGAGCAATCTCAAAAAGTTCAGTCTCAAAACCATATCATGCATATCACAGTTTTGTCTCAGATGTTTGGCAACCCTTTTCGGGATATCGTTTCATTTGGGACTGAAAATGCAATTAAAGTAATTTATAGTTAATGTAATAGTGAGGTGGCGAGTCCTCATCTTGGCAAATGCTGAGATCATAAATTATGCCATCTTAACTGATTAATAACCTTAATTTGATCTCGCCATGCCTGCTGGAGTGCCAGCGTCCTGCAGCTCTCAAACATGAATTTACTCTCTGCTGTCTTTTTGGAGGACGACCAGGATCGAATGAACTCACCTGAAGGTCTTCTCAATGGTGCAGTTTTGTGATGTAGTGCAGCTGTTAATTAGCTTGCGCTAAGAGCGATGCACGAATCAAAGCGCATTACCGTTAGAGTGATTTTGTGAACTAATTGTTCCCCCGCCCATCAAAAGCTCAACACAGACTTCAGATGTTCAGTCAATTGGCAGCTCAGCACTGTCGTATAGTGTGTTTATAATGAGAGAGACTGCATTTGCACTCATTCAGTACAGTATCAGCTATGTTACAGAGAGAACCTCTCAGGCTTCAGTCAGTCAAAAGAGCTCTTCTTGTACTGGAAGGGCGTGGAGGCTCTCAGTCACAGAGAGTCGATTGTGGGCGCTGCTTCATCTAGCCGGCTGCCATCGTCTTGTGCCCGTTCTGTGGCTCTTGGCGACGTTCGACATGGATGGCTGTCTGTAACTTTTTATACTCACCGATGTTCCACATCTGGGGCAGGGACAGCTGTTCTCTTAAAACGGCCTGACTTTGACACACATGCACGGGCACACAAAAACAATATTTTCTGCTTTTGTTTGAGCATAAAGACTGTCTTGGAGCTTTAGAGCAGGTGTCTGTTGGCGATGATATCGATATATTGGTTTATTGCGATACGAAGTGACACAATACGCTTATTGCAATACGACGTTCAGTTTCCAATGTACAGTACAGCGTATCAGCTTTGAAATTCATTCTGTAGTTGGGGAGAAGAGATTTTGCAGATTTTTGTAGAGAATATTATAAGTGGCGAAAATGTGTGCCTGGAAGTACAAGGCAAGCAACCAGCAGCCATTTGTGATCCTCAACATTTAACAAGATGGTAAATGGACTTACACTCATATATCGCTTTTCTACCTTGAAAAAGCCTCAAAGCGCTTTACACTAACTAGTCATTTACCTACTGATGACGTGGCATCAGGAGCAATTGGGGGTTCAGTGTCTTGCTGAAGGACATTTTGACATGGTCTTGATGGTCGGGGTATCGAACCCACAGCCTCTCAGCTGGGAGACGGCCACTCTATCACTGAGCCATGCCGCCCCAAGAGGTCTTCATGTGGAAACCTTTACCAATACATGACCGGATTTGCTTTAAAATTGCAAATGAAAGCTGGCGCAATTCCTGCAAATGCACCTCATGAAGAGGCCTTTGCTGTAAATATATGTTAGCTTTGTTTAATGAAAATTAACCACCTGCATCGGTTGAATAGCACATTCATGCTGAATAAAGACTGTTTCTCATGGGGACTTTTTTTCTGCTAATTTCTTAATGTTGTAAACTTCCATTTGCACACATAAGTTTACATACTCCAATGTTATGTTCACTTTTTCTCTGTTATTGTTTCGTGGCCTGCTGGCTTTAGAATGATGTACATAATTGATGTACATAATTAACTGTGGAAAGTTTAAAGTTTAGTTTGTCTCTGTATGACTTCTTTTTTCGAAAGAGGTCTCCACATGACCTCTTTACATCTGTGAAGCCACAACGGTGATTTAGGGCTATACAAATAAAATTTGATTGATTGATTGATTTAAAATACATGATTGTTTAAAAATCCTCCACGGTCTGTCTCCACAGTTTGTGGATTTTTTTTTTCTCGTGCGCCACTTATCATTTATATGCTATAGGAAATATTTATATATTTCATATATAGAGGCATCAGCAAGAAGGAAAAAATATTTTTCCTGACTGTGCATTTCATTGTACTGATTCAGCATGCAAAGAGCAGCAGCATTCCATACAGCTGAGCCTTAGCTATAAACATGAACAGTTTGGATTGTTGCTGTTCGACAAATAGTTGTTTTGAACTGCTGCTGTGTACATCAACTCTTTTTATATTACTGTACTTTTATTTATATGACCCTTATTGTTGTAGTCGTATTAACCGTTGTTTCTGCAACTAAGTTGGAGCCGAAATGACTCTTTGAGCAGCGCAACGTTATATAGAGGCTTCTTTGTGCTTGTTGGAGAACCCCCCTTTTTTTCGGGCTCTACTAACTACACTGAGCCGGTTTCCTCTAAACCTGACAACAGAGGTTGAGAGCCAGCTCAATATGTAAAATGAGCGCTCTACGTCTTTTTCTTACACTGCCCCAGTGTCATGAAATTGGTGCCGCTCTTTTAATTCGGCTTTACACTTAAACAAATGAGTCCCCTAGCAGCATTGTGAAACACGATGACATTTCTTTTGTGCTCAAATGATAATGTGAAGTAAAACTTGAGACAGGCCAGAAAATTATAATTGCCCCTTGAAATTTGATATCCAGTACAATTTCCATGAGTACCTTTTCCTTTGTGAAAAAAAATATCAGGCTTTGAAGGCCATAGAGGTTGCCTCACAGTATATGGGTTACAGAATATGAAAACTGCATCTGATGGATTTGTTATTTTGCTTGTGCTTTTTGTAAAGCCACATTTTTGGAACTTTCTTTGGCGGTTTCAAGGATTTATACTGCATGTTAGTGCAATCAAGAGATGAAAAAAGCAGATTCATGAATTAAGATTTGTAATTAAATTACACATCTACAATTCATGTTTGTATTTTAATCTTTGAATATCACTTGACTTCTGAGAAAAACCCGCAAACATCAATTGTGTTATTGTGGCAGAATATTGATATGTAACAACAAAAAGTGGCTTCAGTCATCAATGTTCTTTAACAGACTTTAGCAGATACACTTGTAACCATTTTATTTCTGCTGGTTTGACCATGTGGAGGAATGATGCTGTTTTCTCTTGTCGATCACCAAATTTTAGAAGATTAACATTAAATTAAAACTACTATGTCTACCCTGTCTATTATATCCTGGATCAAGACATGTTCTCGACCTAGTTGGACAAAGAGCTTTGGTATAGCTTGCTGCCGTAGCGTCTTTGTTGCTCCTGTAAACTGTGACTGCAGTCACTGCTGGGTGCTTTGCATTTATGTATAGGTTAAACTTATACTGCTTCTTGTTAGCAATTGTTTTATTACAAAGAATGTATAACATTTTATCTTTCATCAAACGTGCTATAGTGGCTTTTTTTTTTTTAACTACGTATAGCAGAGGGCTCACTGCCTGAAGTGGATTTCAAAAAGTTTTTATACGGCGATTAGAAATCCAGGTTTTAGAAACATATTAGACTTGAGTTTAAGTGGTTTGGTACTTGCATGCACATCCGGTGATGAAATAGTCACTTGAGCTGTCTAAATGCAGACATGACCTTCCTGTGACTGATATGGAGGAGCAAGAGTAGCACGAGCTCGGTGAAATGGATAAGCAGGTGGAGGCAGAGCTCGACACTGCTGGATGTGAGGATTTTCAACAGGCTTGATGTCTATGTGATAGGCAGTGATGGAAAGCAGCTGCGCAGGTTCTCTCCGGTTCCTGTACCAGTGGCACTCAAGGCTTGATTGTGCCTGCTTTTGTTGCCCCTGCTTGCTCCCAGCCTGTGACAGGTCACTCATGAACGGCACCAGTATGGCTACAAAATGGATGGCAGCCAGCAGGGAGCACCTGCGGAGGAATAGCAGGCGAGCGGCATTCCATCACAGGACCCAGAGACACAGATGTCATATGAGACTCAAGGGAGGTGTTTGGAGTGGGGGGATGTGGCAGAGGGGCCAATAGCAGAGGTTTTGGCATGGCGGGACAGTAATGGAGTGAGATGGAGCCACCTGCTACCAACGGATATTTAATGAAGTGCCCCATCAAGAACATAGGAAGATGAACGTTGATGACAGCAGTTTAACTTGTCTCATTTACCCCTTTATACTTAGTCAGAAGAGTGTCTCAGCACTGACATCAATTATTGATCTTCTTTCATACATATTTGCTCAATCTCTTGCATAATTATCATGATCAGATTGTGGTGGATGCTTATTTGTTGTGTTACTGACCTCTGTGAACAAAGATTTGATTGGCTCGGTACAGGTCGCGTCGGATTCAAGTGAAAGTACATATTCATAACTGGAGGCCTAACTAAACCCCAAAAGTAACTTGTAACTGGGTTGAAGGTCAACTTTTTTCATACTCTTTTTGAACACTTGATTTTTGCTCATACCGATGTTAAGATGAAATAAATTTTTTAACATCACAATGACACTCAAATTTGCTTTAGTAGTTCTGCCATTTTATTCGTACACTTTGGAACCCTTTTTCAGTATATTGCAAATAGCCATTTTTTGGGGTTAAATCTATACAAAAAACATGGATTTTTGTATAAGATACATTCAAACTGGAGAAAATAATGACAGTCGATTTTTTTCTATCTTTTTTTTTTTGCGCTTTTTGGACTTTTTTTTGTAATATGAACAGAAAATGTGTGACACACAAGCCATTGTAAACTAAAAAGAAAACTTTGACATAGTTAGAAGCATAGGTTCACTGCTGTCATCATGGGTGCTTTTGGAAATTCACTGTGATATTGTAACACCACTCTGAGAGTATGTGTTCTGAAAGGCACGCTGTGTTTCCCTTCTATTTATTTCTGAACGCAGCTTCTGTTATAAACTAATCACAGCCTGTGTTTGAACTGTTTCCATCTGTAATGCCTGACACAATGGGCTCCGGCACCCCTTTTTGGGGGCACTCTGAATGTCAGAACAGGACATTTGAACAACGCTCTTGAGTTTCTGAACAGTCAGAGCAGCGGTACGTGTTCGTCAAGAGGATTTTGAGTGTGAATCGGATTTCTAGTGTTCCTGGTCTTGGTTTTTATAAGAATAATTTTGGTTTGTACGGCTGATGACCTACATTCCAAAATATTCGATATACTGTAGCACTTGTTTGCAAGAACCTTTTTGTATAATATTTGAGGGGATGTGAAAATTATTACCTTCTATGTTTGCACATTAATTACACAGAGTACTCTAAAATGAGCACCTGCATTTTATATGCATGTCATGACAGAACACCTGCTGAATAACAAACTCCGCACACATGCGTGTGGACTTATTCAAAACAAGGAATTTCCTGAAATATGTTCTGCATTCTATTGATGCCATATGCTGTGTAACACTGTAGTGAAGCGCTCAACTAAATAAAAACAGGCTTAGCGTGATCTAATTTAAGTAGGTGTGAAAGCAGCAAAGTCTTGGTCGGTTTTCACACTGCTGATAATTTCTGGACAGCAGTTAATTCAGCTGACAAGCAAATACTTTCATCGGCTTTCAAAGAAGATGTCGGGAGTGGTTGGGAATTATAAAGAGTGCAGCTTTTATTAGCCATTGTTGGCCCATGGGGTGCTTTTTGTTGCAGACTGACAAGGGACTTAATGATGAAGCTCTAATCTAATGATGTATGAATCAGTGGAACCCTTCTTGCCCCTTTTCTGTCCCACGCTTTCTCTCGCCCAGTACCATTGCATTCCTAGCCTAGCGGGGAAGTGTTTCTGGGCCAGTGCTATGTCATACACACATCTTGCCCCCCCAAACTGCAATGGTGGTGGCAGGGTCAGGGGTTCAAGTTATCATGTTTGGAGACATTTATTGGATACAAGAAATTGCATAGCTCGACCACAGATCCGATTGTTGACCCCCCTCAGTTTATATTAAGCATACTTGGTTGCCCCCACAGTAACCTGTCTCTTGGCTCTAAATTAAGGTCTCTATCTCCTTCCCATGACCATTTAGCCTTATGAACTTCAAAGCGGAGCTTCTCTTGGCGCAACACCAGAAAAAAAAAATACTTGCGTCCAAGAAAGATCTTTGGTATGAATTTTGGGAATATTATGGGCTGAATACCCGCCGGTCTCATACATATAAGTGTTTCAGTGTGTACCAGAGAAGCTCAGCTGTATTAAATATTTCTAACTAATAACTTGAGTTGTAAGAAGCGATTTTGACAGCATGGATGCTTTGAAGATAACGTGTCACTGAAACTCTAAGAATCAGTTCAAATCCTCTTTAATGAATGATTTTGAGAAGCTGGCGTTTAAGTGTTTTTGTTTTCATAGCATCAATTAATGAGGTTCTCTAATCCATAGTTTATCGAGAGATTTAAAAGAGACACCACTTCAAGTTTTGAGTAGATCTAATGTTGCAGTCAAAGTTTTGGATCAAATTTGTACTTTGAGCATTCTCAGAGATTTATAATGGACTTCGTCAAATGACTCATGCACTGACCGTTTTGTTTTGCACAAGTGATGCAAATGATACTGATCATCGTACTCATCATATTCTGTGGTTCTTTTGTTCTGCCTTAGTTGATCCCTATAGCTTTTTCAAAAATGTGAAAATTGTAGAAGATTGGGGGGTGAAATATTGTTATTTTTAGTATGGTTTACAAACATGCCACAAACATCCTTAATGTTTTCAATTCAATGATACTTTCCATTGCTGTACATTTTGGTAAGAATAAACATTCAATTTCAAGATTTCTGTCAATGAAGACTTACATCAGGCTGCGATGCACATTTATTTTGGTGGCTGTCGCAAAAAATAAAATAAAATAAAACGGGGGATGTTTGATGAGCCATGTATCCCAAGCGAAAACGAGAAACATAAAACAGAGGAATCATCATTTCGTGGACCGAATCATATGTTTTTACTGCGGATTTCCTGCATGTTTGCTGCTTAACGATTCGTAAAATAACATAAAACATCTTACATGGCCGATGTGGAGAAGATGTCCAGTGATCCCGAAAACAAAAAGTCACATTAAGCAGGGACGAACAAAATCATGTCGTAGGCACATATCAAGTAGCAAATGAGCTGTTTTTATAAAGGACTTCCGATTTTTTTTCCAATGACACGTAGGGATATTATTGTGTTTTGTTGCTCAAGTCTGAGGCAGCGTCTCATTTTGTTGTTTTTTTCGATTCCTCAAAATAAAAACGACAACAAAAATCTGATTTCTTTTAGTATTTCTATTATTTCATCAACGTAACAAAACATATGCATATATTGTAATATTGTAATGGAAGTTAAACTTAAAGCACCATTTTGTAGTTGAGTAGTCCTGTGATGCATCTTTCTTTCCAGGATGCATGCGCTGCAGGAAAAATAAACATTTACTCATGCAGGCTTATTATTAAAGCCTACTTTGTCATTTTGACAGTAGCTTAAAATAGCTAATATAGACACGTGGCATTTTAAAGGTTTTAATTTTTTTGCGGCTCCAGATTTGTTTTTAGGTTTTTATTCATTTATTTTAAGTTTAATATGGCTCTTTCAACATTTTGGGCTACCCACATCTCCTGAAGAAGCAGTAACTTGTATACTAGTAAAGTATACATGAAGTATACAGTATACTCATTCATGCATTAAAAAATGAACAGCGTCTAGTCATTGTTTTTTTTTCTTTATTTTTTGTCAACGCAGCATCAGTCTCTAACAATATGATTTCCTGAGAGGAAACAATTGAGTGAAATGCGGGAAATCATTAGGAAGCCTGCGTCTCATATCTCTTCCTGCTGAGTAAATCGTGCTTGGGCCTCATTTTACGTCTTCTACTTCCGAGTGAGCTTAGCACTTGTAAGAATTACATTTGGATTTGAACTGTACTTGCGCAAGAGCACCCAGAACCAGAATTGCTCTCCTAATTGACCGATCTGTATTAGGCGGTTTTTGGGTTTAAAATGGCTCCACAGAGAGAAACAGCAAATGAAGAACTTTCTAGGTATATACGTATTTTATGCTTTTGGCACTCACGCTGCAAGTACGCGTCACTGTCCCTCAGGTTCACGATGTTGGCGTTTGATGAAAACGGGGACGTCAGTGAAAGAGGGCTTATTGTACGGTCTTGTCTTGATCCAGCTAACCCCACTTGGCAGCGGTGTCCTCGTTTTTCTGTGGAATGCATGCGTGACTCGCAGCCAGACGGTGTTACTTAAGTTGTCACCCGAGAAGTCCGGCGGGGAAAGTTGTTTTGTCCTTGAGAACAGACCATAAGCGTATTTCAGCTGGTCCGCATTCTGTGATGATTGGTAATGTCGTTGGGATTTGGGTTATGTCTACCGCCAATCCTACTGTGAAGATCAAATTAAATTAGCACTTTGCAGTGAGGTTCAACTTCACTTTTCTCTTCATAACAAGATTTTCCTAAGGCATACTGTAAGCGTCACTTGAACCATTTTCAGAAGAGCTGTATTTTATTGTTGGGTCAGAGGTTATTTTACTCAAATTTGGCGCTTATTGTAATTGATCTTTGGGTAGATCTGAGATTAAGCCGCAACTAATCAGGTTAGCGCTGCAGATTTTCTCAGATTAATTCTAGTAGTCCAATCTGACTGGGCTGGCTTTCTTCCCTGTATCAGTTCGAGCGTTTGCTTTACCTGGGATTTACTAGCATATGAAGGCGAAATGAGATCAGAGGTCTTGATAAATCCTGATGGAGAGAATCTGATGAAATGAGATGCACACAACATAATTTCAGCCAACAAACGCTCATACCCTCATTTCAGATGGATTGATTTCAGTTGTTTTGAGAGGCGGAATTGTTTTTTGTGCTGTCATTTTGGGTATACATTTTCCATAATGGCATTCTTGTCGCCAACGGTGTTTGATGCATCTTCGCCGTTACTTATTTGCATTGCGGTGCGTGGGAAAAAAAAAAAGATATCCAATATTGGATGCCTTCCCTTTTGTCGCAGGCCATTTAGCCTCCCGTGATATATTTACAGTTACGACCAACAAGGCAGCACAGATTCACACTGTGTACACAGACTGTGAGATATCCTAACCGGTGTCCCAGCAGATTCACAGACAACTAATTTAGTGGGCGTTAAGTGATTTAGCGTCTGGTTTTTATAGGACCCTAGCGAACCACAGCAGACCCCCACCACCCTCCTTGCCCGTTGCCTTTCCTGCCTGTGGCATTGGTGCTGGCTTTTGAATTTCAATCAGCTCTGATGCTTTGTTGTATTTGTGTGGGGGATGGGGCAGAATGGTTCTTGGTAGTTGTAGCTACTTGCAGGTGTCAATCAAAAATCCAGCGTGACCAATGGCTAGCTCATTGGAAGCTTGTTGTCGGTTTCTCACGGGGCACAAGACTTAAAGTTACTGGCCGCGGGTCGAACCCTGCCCTCTTGTCCCTCCTTAAAAGGAGAACATTGGCCAAGTAATCAATAACACCCTCCCTCTCCCTGCTGCCGCTCCTCTGGTCAGCTGCTCCCTGCTATTCATTTATCAACTCTGTTTGATGTTGGCTTCATCATTCTCTGTCAACCCCGCCAACACCTCTGTGTGTAATTGTATTAGATTCGTCATGGAGGTGTGGTTATGTGGAGCACCCTCGCTGCTATTGGGCCAGAGGTTTTCTCTTATTATATCTACTTCCCCAGGTGTTAGTTTGAATTCGGTAATGTCTCATTTCTTCTCCATAGGTTTCAATGGTACATTATTAACAGCTTTGGTTCTCTTTGTTGCAATGGGAAACGGTATCCTTTAATTTCTTTTTTTAAAAGCAAATCTCTGAGAAGCCATGCTTTTGTGGAAGAAAGTAATCCTACACAGGCGTTCAGGGAGGGAGCATGTAACATTATGCGTGGAGATGTAATTCAAAAACATATTTCTGCACTCGTTCATGACTGCTCATCAGAGGTGCCTTAAAAATGTTTAACAACAGTGGCCACTCATTGGTCTGTTATGGGAATGGTGTGTGTGACTGTTTGTATTGTGGACAATTGTAAATATTAAGAAAGGAGTAGAGGATCATTTCTTTGCTGTGGTATCAACAGTTGACACCAAAATAATCTGTTGTCATTTAATAATCCTCATTTTACAAATCCCTCATCTATTTATGAACATTGCTTTGTGTTTACATGGAACTTTTATGCGACCTGTTGTGTATGTGTGGCTAATCTTCTGCCAATGCATCATATTATTGAAATACAATATGAATATGTTTCTGTGAGAACAAGAGACCCGGGAATGGAGGAGACTTAAGAGGCAAAGCCAGAGGATCTGTCTTTGTCGATTACACACGCGCTACAACCTTGACGGCCACATTAGATCTCTTTCTGCGCACCCCAAACTCCCATTAATAATGTATACAGCGCTCTAGCTCTTTTGCTCCCTATTTCCCCCTCCCCCCAGCATTACCCCTCTAGGCGTCCTACACACCCACCTACCTTCATCCTGTTGTACCAGAGCCACCCCCTCCCACACACACACAGTTTCAGTTTTGCAACCGCTCGCAAGGAGCCATTGCAGGTGTGCATATATTATTACGGTGGTGTCCACTTTCTGCCAAATAAGTCATCATCACACAGGCGAAACCCTTTGCTGACAAAATGGCTGTTAAATAGTTAAATGTGTTGATGCCATTCTTTTGTGTCTGACATCCGTGTTTGGATGAGGACTTAAGATGGTTTTGCTTCCCCTGATACAAACCTGTGAACGATGACGAATGATTGACAAGTTCAGAGGAGGCTGTAACAATAAAAGGATGTCTACAAGCTATTGTTGATTGCCTTTTGTGCGGGAAAAGCCTTGTTTTACAAATGTCTTTCCCCATTTGATTGTCACTTTAACTTTGCATCTCTCATTCGATCATAGATAATCCTCTTTAAATATCTCAGAATGCCGTCTCAGTTGGAGATTCTGAGTAATTTAAAATGACATTTTTTTCTAAGATAATGAATGATCATAATAAACAATGTTGAGTATATGTCAAAGTAAAAAATTATTTAAAATAAAATAAGCAGCTTTACGATTTTTTTCACATAATAATCAATATTTAAACAATGTTTACACATTACACTTAGTCTGTGTCTGTCATACCTTAATCCAGAGATGCAAGAAAAACAAAACACTTTCCTTAAATTATTAACAGGTGAGGCAATGCCTAGCTACCCAATTTTATTATAATGATCAGGCATCCATAAGAAGAACACTGTCAGCACACCCTAAGTTTTGGTTCTATACTCGTTCCAGTGAGAGTTACTTGATAAGAGAAAAATGTGTGAGCCAGCATATTTACTCATTAATTTGTGTTTTGCAGCTACTATATAATATGATCAGAAACTACATGTGATATTTGTGAACATGTGCGAGGGTTGGTTGTGGATAATGTCATAAACTTGTACATTTTTCATTTGAAATGCACTAATGCCACACTAATCCTCCTGCCATAAGTGAAACATATGAACAAAATAACTTAATGGATGAGCATGATGGATGAGCTGCCTGTGAGGGGACTCATTTAAGCCACATTTCTACCAAGCGATTTGATTCTCTTCATTGCATCATGGAATGACTTGGAAGTATAAATCTTTGCCTCCACTACTCTCTGCGTAAGTAGGATAGTGATAGCGATAGCAGTGTCAGCTGTATAAATAGTGCGATGTGGTTGGGAGGGGTCCGCGCAACCTACCTATAAATACTTTAAGATAAAGGACTGTGACACAGCAATGGACAACACTTGTAGACATGCTGAGTGGAATTATCTAAGCTTTACGAGATAAGGATTTTGGGGCCGATCACTTATCGCCGAGGTTTAAAAAATGGAAAACGAGCACCGATCTGATAAGAAGACAGAGCAATGTGTCTTCAATTCAAATAAATTATTTGGTTACTGTACTGGGGATATGATAAAAAAGTGGAGTTTGCATGTTCTCCCCATGCCTGTGGGTTTTTTTTCTCTGGGTACTCCGATTTCCTCCAACATTCCGAAAAAGAATGGACGGTAGATATATTGGACACTTGAAATTTCCCTCGGCTCAGAAAATTAATGGATGGGTTGCGTTATACATATAACATGGACACCTACGAGGCCGCTATTTGACAAACTACAAATTAATTTGTATTGCTAAATATAGATGTTGCAGCTTTTCCTTGGCTGTGTTTTGTAGTCTGGAAATCACAGTTTTTAGAAGGTCAATCCAATAGAACTGCATCGCAAGCCTCTGACTCATATTTGAAATGTTAGGCAGCTAAACTTTCTTGCCCCTGCTGGTGACTGAAACTAAAAAGCGGAATTAATACAGTACATTAGATTTGATATAACACTGCAAGCCATGGTGATTCAATCACCCACCCTCGCTCACTTCAGGCTGACAACTGTTTGGTTTGGATTCCGCGATCATAGCTTTTTCACAGTCAAAAAACAGCAAAATGAGAAACTACATTGAATGAAAAATGTGCAACTCCCAGTTGACAGATCAAGGACAAGGTTTGCCACACTCTCAAGAGGAGAAATCATATTTGCTGTACTCTCCTGCAGGATTATGTTTCGCTACACTTAAACTGTAGATGTCATCTGCTGCTTCCGTGAACTCATTAATCTATAGTAGTTTAAAGCTGCTGTCAGCGAAGCGATGGCAGGCATGTTGCAAAGGATGCGACTTAATGTTGGCGTAGCAAACGTGATTGAACAGAAACATATTTTATGGATAAAATGCAAATCTCTAACTGATTAATAATGGAGAGCCTTTTCTAGCAGGGATTTACATTATTGTAGCGGAAGCAATACCTGTCTGCTCAATAATGTTAACTTCAGACAGAAATTATAAAAAGACATGGAAGAAGAATGCTTCAAATTTGAGAAGAATCCAATGGTATTTGTATGCTATTCCTCATGGAAATGTCCTCCTACCCTACCGAGCCTATCTGTCTTTGTGTCATCCTATTGATCCACCCAATGCTAATTAATATGGAGAAAAGGCCACTGGGTTTAAGACGGGACAGCGTTGGACCCCGAGAGCTAGCGAGGCCCTTTCTGCTGCTTCAAAGATATCCAGAAAAACACATTTATTAATAACTATTTTTAAATTCAATTATTCTCCCTGGTCTGCTCTCCGTTGGACACATTGTATCCACTCGTGCAGTGCTTCCAGTGCTATATATTATACTTGAGTTTGTTCCATTCAAAAACTGCTCTGAAAATTAAATCTTGCTTGATTAGCCTACGTTAAGGCCACTGTAATGTATATGTGTGGATTTTTGAAAAAAAAAAAAATCAAACCTGAGGTACTGTACATTTGTACCATTGGCATTTATTGTATACCTTTCAAGAATATCTAGCTGAGAAGCTAGAGAGCTTTTCCTGAACGCGATATGATATTTATATCTGCAGTACAGTATCATATACTTGAATACAAGAGGTGAGTAGGAGATGTTTGACCTTGCACACAAAACCTCTTTCAAGATAGAAATGAGATATTTACATCTCCTAGTGTCTTCTAGGCATGCTCCTCTGATCAAGTTACAGACACTGACCCTGCATTTTGTCTGAAAAGTTGTCGCAGGCTGGGAATTTTGTTATAATAAATTGGTTTCAAGTAAACATCTCAAAAATACTCTCAAGAGGATTGCGCCTTTCCTTTGTTTATCTTCTATTCCACGTATTGCCTTTTGAGCTTAATTTACATTCATATTGAATTTGTTGGATGTCATATGCTCCCAGATGTTGTCAGGGGATACTGGCAAGACTTCTTTTGTTTCTGGAGGCAGCTGAGCCCATTCAACTGTATTTGTTCTAAGTGATTAGATAAAGAGAAACTCCTCCTTTACGTAAATATTTGATTAAACTGATATGTTAACATTGCTCTTTGTTCTTTTTGACAACACAAATAACAAAATTGGTAATGTTTATTCACTGGCATTATTAAAAATAGGCGTCGGAAACTAGTATTACTTTTTTTTTTTAAGTAGTTCCTTTCGAGTCTTTTTGTATTATGAGCTTCAGATGAACCATCTTATTTGCATTCTGTTTAATATAATATTGCAGCATGAACGACATGTTTTAGTCTACAAATTGAATTAAAATGTTGCTGGGAATAAATGCTGTAAATTGCATATTTGAGGAGTTTCTTCACTCCAATTACACAGACAGTATTGTCCCCCCTGACCCCGCACGGTAAATGTCTCACTACGTGCAATAATTTACAGCATGTTTACACACCACGCCACACCACCCTCGGGCTTTCCTTCAATATACTGTGGTCTGGCATGATATAGCCATTCACCCCTCCCCTAAAATTGTCAGTAATGTCAGAAATATTGTCCATTAATCAGCACAGTGCCTAGTCAAGTGATGCAAGAAGCAGAGGGGTCAGACCAGCCTTCCAATTACAATACGTCATCCTGGTAAAAGGCCCCTCGACACTCAGCCACAGGTCGCCATGGAGACCCAGGACAGGGAGTGTGCAGCGGGGGTTAGGGGTTGGAAAGCGGCACAGGCAACCATTAGCAGCCCATTCCATTGTAATTAATGGTGGTTCATTGGCTGCAAATCAGAGCCCTGCAATAGACAGACACGTAGACACACTAAGCAGGTCTCGCTGCACACTACACATCAGCAGTTGCTGTAAAGGGAATCATAAGTGCTTATTAATCTATATTGGAACACGGGTCAGTGGCGTATAAAGGCACAGATAACCAGATTATTTTAATTCAGAATATCTTAATATCCAATCTTTTTGCTAGCATGCGCCCTTGCGTCTTTCATCGTACGTGCCTGTCAAAAAACAGGGACGTATGATCATCACACAATGTGCGCTCCCTGCAATGCAAGCATTAAATACATACAAAAAAAATATGCTACCTGTTCAGCGATACAATACGGTGAACAAATGCACTTCCATGCAACAACAACAAATATTTGCAATTCATTCGTTTCTCCAATTTTAATTTCAAACTGGTCATATTTTGATCTTGTGTGAATTTTTTGTGCGTGATTCAGCCTTATTAAAAGCGACCAAGCGGCAACGCGATGTCTGCTCATTTTACACGATGCAATCAGAGAGTGAGGAGTTAGTCTTACATTATCACCATACCTCTAAAAAATATGCAAGTGACTCAGTGCTATCTTGAGCCAAAATCAATTAAAAGTTAATGAAGATGAATGAAGGGATGGATATTAACATGGATAATACAGCTAAAGACACAGAAGCCAAGGGAAAAGCAGGACAAATCAATTTTTGTACCACAATAGACACCATTGTTTGTATGGGTGAGGCACGTTGATGTAGAGGGAAAAAAAACTACACGTTTTGATCAATGGTATGCAGAATTCTGTAAACAAATCTAAACTCCATCAGGTCAAGCTTAAATTGCCATAATGAACTGAACCCACACATATTGTCCATCGGTATTCCCTCTTTGCAAGACCTCAGCCATCCATACAGCATGGTGTGAGATGAGCTTTTATACACAGAACCGATTTTTTTTACTAAAAAGTGAAACCGGCTAAATGTCAACACCCAAGACAAATAACGAGCAGCTCACACACACACAAAAAAAAGTTTGTGGAGAAGGCGTTTTCAGCTTGGTGCAGTGTCCACAGCAGTATGTATAAATTAAAGCCAGAGCCAATTGAAGTGATTTAATACAATTGTTCAAATTAGCTATAGTTTTTATACTGAACGATTGGCAAAATGCAATCCTAGCTTATGCCTTCTACTGTATATTCTGTTACTACTTTTGGGAGGCATAAATGTCACGTTGGGATACACAAATTTATTTTGAGGCACATCCCAGGAATTCATGAATTTCTTGGGGTAAAATGAACTCTGATATCCATAACGTAATTGGACTTGGACAGATTGCTTATATTGCCAGAGTAATTGTGTAACGTTATTTACTTTTAAGTCTTTCGCTTGGGCAACACCTCTGATTGAAATTTTTTCCCATGCTAAAATATCCACTTTTCTAGTCAAGATTTAAACTCTGTTCACGTTGCAAAATGCAACATACTTTATTGGCTTTTTTGTAATCAAATCTGAGGTCTGCTCACCCATTGGGGATTTTCAATCCACCAACCATTTATGCAGCCACAGCCACTTTGAAGTGCCGGCAGACCCATCTACCCCTCGCTTCTAAAGTAGATAACTCCTCTCCCATCTTGCATGCCTAAATACGCGCGCATAAAAAGCCGTTCTGTGAGCAACTAACAAATGCAAAGGCATGGCACACAGATGCCACACCAAGTGTCCTCTACAATAACATGGCACATGTTCCAAACGAAGACAGAACAGTTAATGGTTAAGAGTGAGAACCAGTAATGCCCTTCATTAGTTTTCATCCTCCTTCGATATGTTCAAGGGCAAACAGGTGTAGTGTAGTTTTACTAACTGGAACAAGCCACTGACACATCCCAGCGGTGCTGTCGTTGCCTAAACCCTCACAGGTAACGATGCATATTCTGTCATACCCATTTAAACCATCCCATGCTTAACACATTAAAACTTACACGGAATACACACACACGCAGGAAGCAGCCTTATCAGGCGCCATACCCTCAATTAATTTTGTCATCAACCAAATCCCATTACTCCCACAGCTGTTTCGCTGCATCATCTCATGCTCAGACCCGCTGCACACAGGTGTTGTCTCTACCCACTGACTTCCATCTAATGATGGAGACAAATCTCTCGCTATTTCTTGTGCTTTAAATCTGTGGGGTTGAGTGCATGTAGGTCTTTGCTGACGGAGAGGGCGGAGGAGGTGATGGGTATAGATGTGCTAAGGTGAGGAAACACAAGCATGTCAACACGGCTTTGTTGATGTAGAACATTGAATTCACATTGCATTTCGTGTACTTTACAAAAGTAAAATCACAAAGCGTTAAAAACGTCCATTTTTTTTTACCTTGACATAAAACGCTCACACTGCAGACTCAAGTGAACAAATTCAGATTTTTTTCTTTTCTTTTTTGGGCTTATACGACCTGTATGTGCTTTTTTTAATGGCAGCGTGAATGATACATATTTGATTTTTTTTCAATCGTGATTCATGCCACTTGAGTATATGGTCCTGAATCCTATACATGGTCGATCTTTTGTCATGCCACTTCAGTGTGAAAGGCCAGGTTGCATTCATCCGACTCGCACTTCAAAGATGGAATTGAGCATAAAGCCCCGCTGTGTGAACATTGCCCGTTTGACACAAGTCTCTCAATCTCACATCCCTACTGGTTGTATAATTCGTTAGCATTTCATGAATGTATTCTGAACATATCCTTTTGTCCTATTTTGCTAAAAAAAAATCAGTTGTCTGTTGTTTTGTTTAAATTAAAGATTTTTTATTTCATTCATCTGCCAGCTGACTGTTTTAGACAATAATACAACACTTCAATTGAACTGTAGTCTTTCGGGGACACTGCTAGATGTAACTGCGTCTCATCTGTATTACCATGATAGTCAAGATTAGAGTTCTGAAGAATTTGACCAAAGGGCGACATATAGAGGCTGATCAAACGTGCCACAAAAGGGACTGATTTACGACATGGCCCATGATCATATTCAAAAGTAGAGGAATATTAAGAGACACAGCAGTGTTATTGAGAGACAAGGATGGAAATGCAAAAGAGGAAAGATGAACAATCTTTACCTCTGATTGTGTCATTTGTTTTTGTTTTTTTGTTTGTTTTACGTCCCTGTCACCTGATGTGTTGCTGGGGCCTTCAGGCTACATGACATCGATGCTGTTCACCAGACTCATCATCCCATTTCCCTCCGAGGCGGTCTCGAAACAACAATTCTCCCCGTTGGCTCGACGCTGTTTTGTCTATTGTTGAACTCCGTCTTGCCACTATGATCTGGCGGAGTTCTGCGGTGCGGAGAAAGCAGACTCCATTTTGATACTCAAGTGGCCTTATTATGACTTTCTCATCCAATGCAGGAGAAAACGAGCTGCCTTTCCTTGTTGTGGCTTTCTGAATTGCCGGCGTTTGATTTGGGGAAATGCCACTACTTTTAATAAGTTTCTATTTTTTTCATGCTGGTTTGTTTGCCAACAGATCATGTTATAAATTATATTCTATGAATTCCTTGGCCTTTTGGTTACTTCCTATGTTATTTTAGAATTAGAGATTGACATGATTTATTGATAACGGTAATTTGTCAAATTGCCTGCACAGTTAAATTTGACATACAGTTTTCTTCTATGGACATCAAATGCAAGCAGAGTCAAAAATCTGCCTCTATTCAAATGTGATACAGAATAACACACTTCAAATGCCTTGAGGTCTGACTAATTTACTAGATTATGTTCAAATCACTGATTATTTCAACTTTTAAGTACTGATGCTACAATTGTGGTGAAGGAAGTTTTCATAGCCCCCTTGACTGAAAGATAAGTGAAGCCACTTAAGAGACGACTGTCAATTGCATAAAATTACGCAATTATTATTGGTCTTTAAGGTTCTCTTGATGTTGGCAGCACAAGGTTGGTCGGCGCTGAGACAGACTCAAAAAGAGAGATACTTTCTTGGGACTGCGGGTGTGATCGCAGAGCTGAACCCGCAGACAACACGCACGATGTCACATCTGGTGCCCAACATGGAGCTCAGCAATAAAACCCGGAGCGGAGTGTTTTAACAGCAATTTATTCACAGTTCATAAGCAGTCCAAATACGCTCATTCAAGCTTTTCAGGTCTTTCCGGCAGGTCAGCATATGCTGAGCAAAACAAAGTAGTCGAGACTAGACTAAAACCTGTAAAATTCTACCGCAGACACTTTTTGCATTAGGAAAATTAAACCGCAGTTCTGTGAAAACAAACCCTTGCTGTGGTATGTTTAAAAAAAAAAAAAGCTATTTTATATTTGTCTCACTTCAAAAGAGTTTGGTTGAGAATTACTAAGCACAACTTGGAAATAAAACATTGTAGGTAATTCTTAGAGCTTGATAGCTCTTGGCAGATTTCATTTTAAAGAGTAATCCTGAAATTTTAGCTCCAATTAATGTGACGTTTTGTGTCTCTGGCCCTGCAACTACTTTAAGTTTCACACCCTACGGTTGGAGAGCTAATCCAGTATATGTAACAAATAATTCCGATAACGATAGGGAGTCTTTTTTTTTTTTTTTTTTAACTGCAAGAGTCCTGCCAGTGCTTTAGGCTCATATTTTTGTGTACTGCGGGCCTGAGATACATGTTAGTGATGTTGTTATCATTTCAGTTTTGTTTTTCCCAAATTTTATGAAAATGACTGACCTGTAACTCGTTAATCATGGAAACGTGGATCATTTTACTGTGATAACCCTTACTGTTTTAACATGGTGGCCGTACAAAAAAAAATAGAGAGAGAGAGAGAGAGAGAGAGAGAGAGAGAGAGAGAGAGAGAGAATACGAGGTTTATGCAAATTTATTTGTCAGGATTGTTTTGGTTTTTAATTTTTCTTTAATCAAGTCATTTTCTTGCTGATGGCACAAACACACCCATGTTGTTAACGAAGACAACACTCCTTGGTGCTTTGTCTGCATTCAATTACTCTTTCTTGCTGTTCTAGAGATGGACAGCAGAGCCAGCCTAAAACTTGAATGAAAAATGCAACTTTTTAAAACCAACTTTTTAAATCCTTTTTGATTTTTCTAGTCAGCTAGTGCTCAGCCTAATTGTGTTTGCTGTCGACCGATGCTCAACGTAGACCGTCTTCTGCCCTAAGCCTGCTGGGATAGGCTTCATCTCCCTTTGGCCCTGAACAAGATAAGTGTATAGAAAATGGACGCCCGGGGTTAAATGTTCATCCAGAGCTGAAGAAAAAGAATGGATTGTGCCATAAGCAGCAAAACAGCCTTTGCAAATCCCCAGCTAAGGTGCTATTTCTCAGGGATTCCTTTCCATCACCCCCTTTACCCTTCTTTTGGCATACATGCTCCATGTTCTTTGATGGGTAATACTTCCTTGTGGACATTCTTCTGCAGGTATGCTTTGTTTTTGCTCCTCCATCCATCTCAGCCATTGCCCTTCACAATAAGACACAACTGATGTGATACCTAACCATACATGTTGGTTTTCCGACTTTCACCCCTCCTTCCACCATCTTTACCCCTAATTCTCTCGCTACCTCTGTCTTACCCATCTTTGCCCATGGGGCTTCATAAATCTCATTTCATCCTGTGGAGCTGTTGACACGCTGCAAAGGGTCTACGATAAATAATTCACTCCCTCGGTGCAAGGCAGACAGACTCCCCTGCTTAGGAATTCATCATGAGTGTGTGTATGTAATGGTGGAGGGGTTTGTTGGTGGGGTTTTGACTGGTGCTGATAATACACGTAGATGTGGGTCAGCAACACATATTGCATGCAACAAGACAGCTAATTAAACGAATCAAGAAGTATTGACAGAACTGCAGATGCTTCAAAACTCATGTCCTCCCCTTGGGTGACGGTTGAGAAAGCCAGCATGTTTTGTTTCGCTTTAGATCGACTTTGAAAATATTGTAAGCATGCATGCTATAAAAATTCCACACCTCAACTATCCTAACACAACACCACCCTAAGATCTGGTTTTCCTCGTCCTACTCTCACCTTTGTTGGGTCGATCCGTAAAACGGTTCACGAAGCATTGGATGATGTTAGAAAGTATTGGCTGCACAATTTATTAATTTTTGGAGTTATCAGTGCAAATTTCTCGCAATATTTTTTAAACCATAAAAATGTTAAGTCATTGTTTAAGTTGAGCTGATATGAGAATTCACATTACAATTGATTCCATATATAATGAGGCACAATGCAGAAATGTCATTTTACTCCATTATTAGGTAGAAGTAAAATAGTTCTTTAAACAAATGTACTGAAGCACCAATCGCAAGTCACTGCTTGTCCAATTTCCGTCGCTAGCGTGTTTGACTGCTGGACATTGGAGCAATTCCACTGGACTCCTGCTTAGTCTATAATGAATTTTTTCTCTGAAAAAGTTCAACCATTTTGGCTCCGCCACTATTATATAAATGCTGTGTATAAAGACTTATTTATGAAAGAAAGTGGAAGTAAGTGGAAGTGGAAGAAAAAAAGGTTCAATTATAGCTACTGAATATCTATAAGTCAAAGAGACTTCAGTTCTGTAATGTTGACAGCAGTACACAAAAATTATTTATTTATTTATTTACTTTAATACTGTAGGGTTTTCATTTTTAATCCTGGCCTTTCTGGTTGAACACACTCAGTGCACACCACAAATCCCACGGTACAAAAATGAATTGCACATATAAAGAAATTACCACACTCGTTGGCAAGGCGCTGGTCTAAACAAATGTGGCAATAAGAAGCGGCAAGCAGCGCAACCATTAATGTTGAGCATTTCATTGTCACCGCCTACTTTGTGCTTATTCTAATGGAAGGAAAAGGTGATCTTGGGAGTCTTGGATTTGATTAGCCTCAAGCTGCAACATCTAATTGCTCCTTCCAACAAAGCCATATTGAAATGATTTATTCATCTTCAAGCTCCAAACAGTCTGCTGTAATACGCTGCCAGAAAATTGGATGCTCAGTGGTTACTCCTCTCCCGTGCACTATTGTCTTTGTCAAAAAGAAGATAAGGGGTGTGGTGTTCCCGCCGATACCGAGATGTGTGCAGTTTACATAAGGGTTGTTGTCCTGCGTGTTCAAAAGCATCAATGGATGTGTAAGAGGGAAGGAATATATAAATAGCGATGACTGTCTCTTTGTATTACATATTAAGCAGCTACTTAATTGGTAATAAGTTTTCAATTACTGCACGCAGTTGAAGAAACCAAATTGTTTCGTGTGAAACTCCTAAACGTTTCAAAATCCTAATTGTTTTTTCTGCTTGCGGGCATGTCACGTGGAGAAAAGCTTAATACATGTTTGCACAATTACCAATGACATTTCCATGTTTTGAGCAGCACACCTACACATTTCTTTATGTATTTAGACACTCATTTGTTTGCTAAGTCACACTCCCTCGTTGTGTGGCTGCGAGGTCGTGCGGTGTCATTCTGAAGGAGAAAAAGATTTCCTCCACGGGTACTGGGCCGCCGCCCTGCCTCAGGGTGCATTATCACCGGGTCCAATTCCGCCAACGGCCCACTAAATTTCAAGGGAGCAACGCAATGAAGAGAGATAGAGGCCGCCAGCCGGCTATATAGCGGGAACTAACCAATCTGTGGAAAGCTGTTTTCGATATCAAATTGAGGAAAATGGAGAAGCAATCAAAATGAATCTTATTTACTACACACATTTGGCATCTTTGAGTATTTAGTGAGAAAATTGACTATTCTCCACTGTGAAGTTTTGACGAATAAAAATAGCTTGGAAAAAAGGCATCCTGCTCATTTCCAAACTAGAGTATCTTGTAAACCTGAAAAAGGAATGTCAAAGGTTTTACCGTTAAAAGCACACATTGTAAAATGAGAGCTTTACTTCACAGCCTCTGCTAAAGCAACTCCTGGAGACACTGCTTCAAAAACACTTTACAGCACTGTCATTTGCCTCCCGTGCCAGCATTATGCCTTAACTGATTTCATTCCAAACCCAATGTTCAACACTGCATTCTTCATTCTGCATTCTACTTGTGTGTCCATTATTTGAGTTAAGGATTTGTGTTGGGGAAGAGATGTGTTTCAGCTAGTACACTTGGCTGGAGAAGCATTTTCAAGTTTTTGTGCAGCACACACGCAACCACCCTGTGTTACAACATTGTTTTTCTATTATACGTGTGCATTCCTGCTAACAATAGCTTCCACTTTTAGACCACTTTTCAAAGCTTTGCACTGTGTCCAAAATACAGTTTCTTTACAAAGATTTCTCATATCATGTAACATGAATTTGAATTCATATGTCCTAACAGTGTTGTAACCACTCCTAAGAATATTAATTGAACAACTCAGTAAACCATAATAAAGCAGTTTTTGTGTTATTTATTATAAGCTAAGTGCAGGTCACATGTAGGACACTCCTTGTGTAGGTATGTCGAGGTGACCCTGTTACTATTTAAGGAAAACACTACGCTGAATGAGTCGGCACTGTAGACTTGCTTACAGTGGAAGCAGCTTGCAGTCTGGCCTGTCATCTGTCTTGTTGCATATAAATATGGGTCACATTTTGTTTCACACCTGTATAATAGTCCAAGACAATGTCGTCAGTAGAATGAAAGGTTTCAAGAAAATGCATTGGTTTTTTATTGATTTATTTATTTTGTCCCCCCCCACCCACCACTGTCATCGTCTGCCGCTGTTTATATGTGGCCTCAGTTCATCCGTCTGCAGTGAGAAGCTGAGCTCCCAAAGGCCGTGCTATTTGGCCTTGACTTAATCCTCAAAAAGGATTGTTCTAAGCCTTGACAAAGTAATATGGCCTAAACAGATTGCATTAGTACTCAATCTGCATTTGCTGTAATGTGACACTACAAATCTGGGTTATTGCATTATCTTGGTAATTTCACAGGCATGGTATTGAGCAATTCATGTGTTACTTACATTGACCTATTTTCTTTTACCTAATATCCTGTAATATGACCTTCAACTGCAGTGTTCTAATTATTTGTAAAAACAAACAAACAAACAAAAAAAATTGATTTTCAGCTCTGGCAAAGATTTTGCCAACTGCCTCTTTTACAGTCAATGGTCTGGCAGGTGTTTGACAAAAAGCATTCGACGCCTCGGAAATGTGAGAATGAATCGTTTGCCCTCAACCATGAAATGTCCACCTAATGCATTCCATTTATTTATGTGTGATTAGTGTCAAGTTTTCATGTGTGGGTTTTATTTGGCTTCAAATAGACCGAGAGATAAGAACCAAATTGATTCTGAGCGAGACTTATCAACTGGTTAATGAATCCGGTTAATTGACTGTGCAAAGGGGTGCCATAACAGTTAAGAGCAGCAGCGGTCTGCAGAAACCAGTCTGTTCAGCTGAGCTTGCGTCACTTGCGCCCTTATTGATTTTCGAGTCCTCTTGAAGCTACGACACTGACAACATTTTTTTTTTTTAATTTTGGTGTGTGTATTACCACGATGATGGCCATTACTGCTCTATCAGGAGCGTTTGAATGACTTGACACTCTTGTAAAGTGATTAACCTCTCTGCTGAGATTGCAGAATAGTCCCGTTGGGTTTTGTACCACTCCCCGCGCCCCAAGAGACTTGCACTGGGGTCTGCGCTGTCAGTGCAGTGCTGGAGACAAAGAAACCTCAGCGGAAGCAAATGTGTGGCACGGTACTCTCTTGGTATATGCAGCTTTAAAGTTCACGTGCAGGAGTATTTACAGAGATTTGTTGCTAACACATTACAGGAAATGAAAGTGAGCGCCCGACTCCATGGTGACAATGAAATCTATGGCTCCTGCGCTTAAGCGCATTGCCACCGGACGACGCCAAGAAAGCTTGAACAAACAGTCTGCAGCAGCTCATGGTATTAGCAAAGCGTCCATCTAATTACCTGACGGTAATTGGCCTTTTCGACGCTCCGCATCTTAAAGTTTTGGAATCATCTTGGTTCGTTCATCGGGTGATAGCGCCGTTTAATTTGTGTTTTTTATTCCCGCACACTGTCGCCTTCGATCCCACTCAATTTCCCCATCCGTCGCCTGACTCTTTCTCCCACTTTGTTCACTCCAGCTCTATAATAAGCAAACAACCCACTTCCCCTTGACACTTTGCACAGTCGCGCTGATTTGCTGTGCTTGTCAGGTCGAATTCTGAATGACACCATGGCCTCTGTCAACAGATGGAAGGTCCCCGGAAGCTGGAAGAGTGACATTGTTTGTGCATAGGGTGGATTATCCCTCCCACTCACCATTTGGTTTTTTTCCCCCTCATTGTCTAGCGTGAAACCTGGTGTGCTAGTTTCCTTGTGGTAACCACAAAGCACATTGCTTGCCATGCATTACCAATGGATGTGGACGTGTGTCTTCTCATAATCTCATAATGCATAATGTCCTTTATCGATCTATCGAAAAATTCATGGGACTCGCTGGGTCATCAGTATGTCTTAAAAAGTTAAATGAAAACTTAAACCGGTATCATAAATATTCAAATTTCACTTATTTGTTTTCAAACAGTTTTAAAAGAAGATCAAAAGGAGCAGTGTTCCCGGCGTCTTGTAAATGTAACTGAAAAGTTACTAAATAATAAATATACAAATAAATTTCCTAAGGTTTAAATTGATTTATTGTCTGCATCCGGGTTTGCGATATTCGAAACGCCCGGCCGATAATCAGTCCATCCCTAATTTCAAATCAAAAGGGTATCCAAATAATAAATCTATCGATTAATTTGATAACGAATTAGTTATTGATTGACTATTGCGCCTCTATAATTTCCTACCTATCCATGTTTTACTGTTATTCTCTGCACTTATGCCTATTACGACTTTGAAATTGTACTGCATGTCTGTGTGGTTACATCAGGTATGCGTTTTTACCTCCACACTGTGTACTTTATACACGCAATACTGCTTCACAGTTGCACACCCAACGGAAATACAAAGAGCATCTTCAAGTGAAAGAGCTTTTAAATTGCTGTTCGGCAGGGTGTATCAAGGCAGTGGAGGATAGGCGCTAAATTCTCAGTTGGCCATTGTGATTAAAGGTGCAGCAGGTTCTTTGACCCCCATTGACACAAGGAGAGACGCCTGCACACTGGCATCCATGAGCAGTTTGCGCACGAGCACAGAAATGAGTCTTTATAAACCAGACGCGCAGCCTCATAAAGTGTTAGTTTTCCCTGGATAATGAGATGCAAATGATCATGCATGGGGAATTGGGAATCCAAAGCAACAGGAGGGGGAAGGGATATGATACATGTGTCTGCATGGCTGGATATTCTTGGCCCGCAAACCTAGCAGACAAGCAGATTTCATGGCAGGGAGCTACACGGGGTGTTAGAGATGTCATTGCCAAGCGGGGTAACACATCCAATCCTTTGCTGGTGTAATGGGGGTTGGGGGCATTCATGGTTGCATTGACTGCTTTGCACACCTTGCTATTGCACGGATAGAATGGGATAGCTCAGCCATTCCTTTCTTATTGGTGAAAATACTCTAGGTCGGGTTACAAAAGGGGTGAACACAAGAAAAGCCTCGAATGGTGCCAGGTACATAAAACATCGAAACGTATGCGGTTTCTGTTAAAAGGATTTTAATTGCTTGGTGAACATCTAGTGAAAACAAGATTTGTTTCTTCGCAATTTTGGATGCTGGTAAACGTGCGAAATATCTCCTCTCCAATGGACCTGCAAAAATAGCTGACAACTCTGGAGCCGCACGCCACTGATGCGCTCGTCTTTACAGACACACAAGACCTGTAAAATGTCGGCAAACGCTTTCCGATGCTGTCAAAACCATGTCTAAACCTTTGACCGGGAGTGTATTTTTAGTAGGCGGCCTCGTGTGCGGTATATTTGGGTTTTGAATTTGAGTTACGTGAATAATACCTTTGCCCTGGTCACAGTAAATGTGCAGCTAGTTTGACAAGCATTTTCAAGATTAGAATTTGGAGGCACACACCAGCAACAGTGTTCCACCATTCTTAAAATGAAAATATTTCATCTCAAAAAACTCACATTTCAACTGATGTATGTCAACGTTTTATATCCATTATGAAAATAATGTCAGATTCTGTTACTGGTTTGGTTTACGTCAGAAAAAAAGGCAAAACCGGTGCTTTCCTTTCATCGCAAAAGTGGGCATTTTGATTCAATACGAAGATAATTAGTCTGCACTCATTTAGAACTGAGGAAATCAGAGTACTTACTGTTAAGAGTGAAATTCTGAAAACTTGGACAGTTTAAGGTTTATACATGATGAATCCAATAATTCATCCAATTAATTTAGTAATCTATTAGTTGTTGGTTGTTGGATTAATTTTTGCACCTCCACAATCAATACTGATAACTTAGTCATCCAAGAATGAATCTTACTCCTGCCTCCTGCACGCTGATTGTCCGACGGACTGCCCTTATGAGACGTATGCCCGTGAAAGCTGCTATTATGTATTGACCTACAAATCTATCACAATGATGTGATGAAAGAAGTCAATTGATGTATGAGGTCCAATACCGAGGCCCGCATTGGGCTGTTGTAATTGAAAGTACATCTCTGTGATCGCTAAAGCATGTAAACCCAACCCATACATGCTGTCTTTATTCTCCAAATTTAACGTTAATTGTGACAAAAGGGAAGGGCACAAATGGGCCTATTACCGATGTTGCATTTCAAACATTTCTCACAATCTTTCACTTACTTGTCAACATGTTTAGCTCTGTTGAGATGCTTTGTTTTTTTTGCTCAGTATACGGCGACAGTCAAATGTGTTTTTGTGGCTAGTTTTATGAGATGTGCTTGGCGGACTCACAGTAGTTTTCATGTTTCAGCTATGGGGAGAAACAACATTATACATTAAATATAGTTATATGATTTCTGTTTATGTTGTAACTGGGATATACATAACTGGTAATATTAATAATGCCAAAGTTCATTTCAGAGCGTTTCACAAGTTTTTGCTTGCTGTATACTGATGAGGTAAAATGTTGGGCTTGGAACGAGTCTCCATTCCAACCAAGTTCTTCCAGTTCAAGCTAGTTTTGGAGAAAGATGCACGTGCCAAGAGATGTGTAATTAAGGCATAGTCTACATGTAGCCGGGGTCCTTGCAAACCGGCGGTAAATGTCTCTGGTTTGCCCTATCTACTATAATATACTATAATTCCAGACAAAGAAGCCGATGTCGGTGACGTTGAGAGAACAAAGTTCATTCTTGTAAATGAATAAAAATGTAATTGCCGGTTTTGTGTAGCAGTATTTTTAAAAATGATTTCTTCAATAAACAAATGACTTCTTTTTTTTTAATACACATGAAGGAGGGGAGAATATACGGGTTTAAACTGCCCTGGTTACGCCTAAAACAGAGAGAGTGCGAGGAACTCACTTCAAATGGCTTAATTCCAATTATTCACTTGAATGATAACAAATATATATCTTGACACAAATACTAGTGTTTTTTTTTTCATTATTAGCAAATTATTTAATGTGTATCACAGTAGCTGTACTACTGTTTTGCTCCACAGGTTATTTTTCTCACGTCACATTTCCTTGTCGTTCATTTGCCTTTCTCTTGATCTTCTGCAACTCCAGCTATCTCATCTGCTAGTCTTTCCCACTGCACTATCCATAAATCTTCTCCTACTACCTTGAGACTCCATTTCCAGCGTTCCTTTAATGTTATAGCCACTGTTCCCTCTCTGCACTGTGTCCAAGTCATCTTAATAGGTTCTTTTGAGTTTTTTTCTCAAAACCGTACAGTTCTATGCTGCCCCTCTGATGAACCCAATATTGAATCTCCTAAAGCCTAGAAAATAATTTATCTTACACTAATAGAGGTCCTTCTGTTTTGGTCATATAGTGTTCCCTCGCAATTTCATGCTTCAACTTTTGCGGCTTCAGTGATTTGTGCTGTTTTTTTTTTTTTCCATTGCTTTACAGCAATGCCTGCCCAATGTACTGCAATATCATTCAGTAACAATCCTACTTCACGGATTTCACTTATCCCGGGGTATTTTTCAGTCCCATTTAACTGCGGAAAATGAGGGACCACTGGATACCACCAAATATAGATCAGGGGTCTCAAACGTACGGCGAATAGGACCGAGCCATTAGTCCACTTTTTATAACACTGTAATGCCTGTGCATGTGTTTAAAGATATGACCAATTTTTTTTTTAATTGAAAGAAGAAAAAAAGACTAAATAGTGCATCGTCCCGTGCTGCTGTCAGCCGCAATTCACGCTCGTGCTTGTGACAGACAAACAACTGACTCCTCCTCTACAATTTTCCTCCTGCTTGACAGCAATTAACAATACAAAACATACAATTCTTATTTTTACAAACCATCCCTAGATCAGCACTGCAACTTAACAAGCAAAAGTGACCATTTGTCATGCTTGTATGAAATGACAAAGTGGAACATTCACGTTAGCGTTAGCATCTAGCTTCCTCGCGCTACTCAGCGCAGCTAAAATCCTTGGATTGCCCCAAAGAGATTTACAATGGCAGAGGTCGTCATCTGGGCCATTACCAGACACTCACCGTTGGTCCGTGTTATATTAAAAACAATCAGTCTTGGACTTCTTTTTAAATTTACTTAGCAAAATGGGGCACTATAGCACCATTTAATTCTGATCAATTCTTTGCACTTCACTGCAATCTTTGCCAAGAGGTTGTACAACCACAGATCTTGATTGTGGCATATTCCCTCCTCTGGATTTTTGCGTTTCATTGTATTTATTTATTTTTTTTCAGTTCAACTTTTTATGTGGTCAATACAAAATATCTTTTCAATGAACAAATGGGGAAAAAAAACAGAATTTCCATTCATTTCATCCAATTTAACGAAAGATGCTATATTGTCATATTTAGGGTACTAAAATAGAAGTCATTTCAGTTTTACTTTGTCTTTTTAATGTTTATTTTTTTTCTTAACAATATGTTTACAGGTAACCCCCGCTATTCACAAGGAATAGGGCCCGGGCTGGCCAGGATGCATAGCAAAAATCTACATGTAATTGACAATAACTGTTTTTAAGACATATAACATGAGTTCACATATCCGGCCTGCTTGAGAATAGATTTTCCTTCTTGTGGCCCCTGAGCTAAACTGAGTGTGACACCTCTGATATAGAGTGACACTAGGCCATGGCGATTGACTAAAAGGTTTTTCTGTTTTTCTGGCATTAAAATTTGACATACCATTAGTCACAATATTTTTTTCTGCACACTTGTTTCATAGATTAACAGCATTTTTTTTTTTTTTTTAAATGAAACACCTTTTTCTACGGGCGGTTTTTAATGCATTCCAAAAACTATGTGGACAGCTGTGGTTCTATAACATCTTAACCACTCCATTGTTTCCTCTCGTGTTTTTGCCTCGGCATCCATATGTTCCCCTGGTGTAATGCTTGTCTTTTTTTTTTTTTTATGTTACCACAAAGAAACAAAAGGCCCTTGAAGGTACTCCTTTCAGAAGTAGAGACGTTTCAAGAGTCCCTGGATTCAAAGGATGCAATGCAACTCCTTTGGGATGGTCCCCGTGTTAAAACAGCAGTCTTGACTGGGGTCCCTCGGATCAAAAATACCTGTATTTTTTCAGAAATCACCATGGGAGCAATCAACAAAATCAAACCGTGAAGTCTGTGCTGTGTTTGTAAAAGTACCGTATTTGCTGTATTATGTCAACATGTGGGAATCCTGTCCCGGCACTAAACATCAGGCAGTTATGACAGCAGTACTGATGGATAGGAAACAGTTAAAGAGCCAGAGGGATCCATTTAGTCTGGCATGGTGAAGCCAGTGGACTGGAGCAGGACGCGCCCAGTGACTCGGCTGAGCTGGCGAGCTGCCAGCAGCGCCCCATGCTGCAGACAATACTACCTGTGTTAGCCCGAGGAGGGGTTGTGTGCTGCGAGAGTGTGTGAGTGCACGTACTTAGTCATTTGCACGCACGGAACTGCTTATTTTGTGTTGACTGGAGGTGTGGGACTGCTCCTTCCCTCCTGCTTTTCTGATATCCCTCCACTGCTAAATGTCTATCAACACACTTGAGCTCCTGTTTTGGCTCTTTACTATTTTAATTTGAGCCCTGAAATAAACACTGGATGCATTACAATGCTTACAATGCTTTTTTGTTTTATTTTGTTTTGTTTTTTGTGGTTGACCATTGCCATATAGCCTGTTGGAAACCTGTGACCTCCCCATAAACACGCTGAAGGAGAGGAGGGAGGTAAGGTGGTCCCGAGGGGTCTGTACTCTCTGTTTACTGCACAGCGGCTGCCACTGCTCAGGGGTCACCATAGCAACGCTATTTGATTTCTACAACAATGCAAGGGTGCCACTCCCCCACCCCCTATGAAGTACCGCATTTGCAATCTGGACCTGTGTTATTGGCCCATCAAGCTGGCGATAACCATCAAGTGGTCTATTATGTTGTTCCTGTACCTTGGTGCATTCAAGCCTAATTGAATAGAATACAATGACAAATTTGAATGCCGCCTGAAAACTATTAATATGTTAAATATTTAATCATGATAATTTTATTGAAACTAATTTACTGTATGTTGAATCAATGCGGTTGTGTTTGTATGTGAGAAATTAAGGAAGTCTTTTTTTATGGCCACCTTACCTAATGTATTACAATCAATGTACCCTGATTTCGTCCCTTCTCAGTAAAGGGTTTCAAATGCTGCACTATATTATTCTTATAACATTATCCTATAAAATGACCGTTTGTTCTGGGATGTGTAAAAAGTCGGTTTGTCCCAAGGATGGTGTCAGAAACCGTTCAGGATCACCAGTCCTAATAAATAAATGTGTTCAATATTTTTAACCAAAAATATTTGTGTGTAAGTGCGTGCGTGGTGCGTGTTCTGCATACTCTTCAGCCAATTGACTTTGTGGAATGGTACCTAAGCACAATGAAACCAGGCGAAGAAGTGCTCGGACTGATAAACAAAGAAGCAGCCATACGTGAAATAATTCAAAATATGATATGCTCTACCTGATGTCTTTTAAAATTATTTTTGTAAAAGGACCCAAAAGTAAGTTTTTCATGTTGACACCACAACATTTAAATGCCCCCGCCTCCGATCTTCTCCGGAAGCACTTGACATCCATCGGAACATACCAGGAAACGTCTATTCAGGTTTGTGACTGTGAGATCATGTGTGATCATGTGAGGATTCCATCAGGACTGAACTCCGGTCATAACAGAATCTTAATAGGTGTGGTGTTCCGCAAAGATTATCAAAGGGGGCCACATAAAGTATGACAAAAACTCTTAAAAGCCTGTTTTCTCTCTTTGTGTGCAGATTAAAAAAAAAAAAAAAAAGATTTCTTCTTGGCCTGGTTGTTTTTGTCTTTGTATAAGATGATGGATATTTTTACACGCTCGTTTTTGTTGCTTATTGGTGTCTAAGGCAATCACACATCAAGTCCTCATCCGGTAACAACATGCTGGTGTTGACATTTATCCTGCATGGGAACAGAAAGGGTTAGGAAAAGCATGTTTTGTGAAGGCAAAAGTCTCATTTTACAAAGAATGTGTCTGCTTGTTGTTCGTTTCAAAGAAAGAATGGAGCAAAAAGACAAGACCTCCCTGTCAGTGTTCTGCCAAAAATATTTAATGCCAAAAATAATCAGTTTGGCTCTGATTGGTACATTTTTTCCATTTTTGGCCATGGTTCTCAGTATTACCACAAACAATCACAAATTGTGTCCACATAGGGATAGATCAATTCCTACATTTTCAGGTCTCTCCATCGATGGTCAGTCAAATTGAAGTCTGGGTTCTCCAGGACATGCACAAAGTGGTTCTGAAGCCTATCTTTTGAGATTTTTCTTGGCCTTGTGATTTGGGTCTCATCCTGCTAAAAACAATGAGCCGTCGCTCCAGTCTGAGGTCAAAGCAGGTTTTCATCCAGGATATCTCTGTATAAATCATTGATACATTCATTTCTATTACCCTAACTAGTCTGACAGTTACTGCTGCTGATAAACATCCCCACAGCATGATGCCATCACCATGCTTCACTGTCGGGATTGTATTGGCCTGGTGATGAGAGTGCCATCTTTCCTCCAAACATGGAGCCCGGCATTCACATCTAAGAGTTCAATCTTTATCTCATTAGACCAGACAATTTTGTTTTTCTTGGTCTGAAAGTCACCCAGGTGCCTTTTGGCAAATTCCAGGCGGGCTGCCATCTTCCTTTTACTCAGACGTGGCTTCAGTCTGGCCACTCTACCATATATGACTGATTGGTGGATTGCTGCAGAGATGATTATCCCCCTGGAAAGCCCTCTTCTCAGTGCCTCACCTCCATGACTCAGACCCTTCTCCCCTAATCGTACAGTTTATATGGCTGGCCAGCTCGAAGAAGAATCCTATGGTTCCAAACGTCTTCCATTTATGAATAATCGAGGCTACTGTGCTTATTAGGCCCTTCAAAGCAGATGAAAATTTTCTGTATCCTTCCCCAGATTTGTGCCTCAGGACAATCCTGTCCTGCGGGTCTATAGACATTCCTTTGACTTCATACCTGGTGCTTGTCCTCGGACAGTCACAGTCAAATGTGGGACCTTATATGTAAGGTTTTCCTCCTTTTAACAAGTTCAAAGGTGTACTCTCAACTAAACACACAATTAAAGAATTACTCATTTTGTACATGAATGAATGAGTTACTTTTAGGTAGGCTGTATCACTAATCGTAGCACTCATTGGAAAACCCTATTGACTGGTATCACCAAAGAGATTTACCCCCGAATAACAAATAATCCTACACAAATGCTTTATTAATACATCAAAAGGGAAACGGTAATATTGCAAGCAAATCCTCTTCCTACTCTGTGAAAAACTATTTATAACGCTTGCCGCTGTCTTCTTCTAATGTTGTTTGTCTACATGTAAGTAAATCTCTGTGCTTGCACAGCCCTGCCCCTAAGAGGCCAAGCAGGAACAGCAGGTATTTAATTTATTTCCCCTGTTGTTATTTTAACATACATATTTCTTACTTTAATGCGAACTAATTTCATTCTGGTTGATGTTTTAAATGATGTTTGATGTTGAGTTTGGGCAGTTAAATAAATATCGTGCTCATTAATCCTGATTTCATTTTCAATCCAAATACAGTCAGCCCCCTGCTTACGAGCATCCTGATTTGCGAACATTCCGCCTTAAGAGCGTGGATCAGGGAGAATTTTGTCCTCCGCTTACGAGCAAACCTCTCGTCTTGCGAGCATTCCGACAAACCAGCCATTGAGTATGTAGAAATGTTCTCGCCTAACTGCGTCAATATATTCAGCAGTTGCGTCATCTACAATCATTAATAGATACTTATGGCGGTAACGTGAACGCTATTGGTCTTACAATCTCACACTGACTGTCTCACTCACGGTGTCTAAATATATTACCATTTAAGTGTAGTGTTTGTACAGCTAAAGGGAAAAACAGCTGACATGAAATTAAATGTGCCGATTGCAGGACAAAGAATTGTCATTGGTTTAAATGTGTGTTTTTTTTAATTAATTGTCAATACATTCCAACCGTTTAAAAAAAAGTGTGAATAATTATCAGTCAGTCAAGGAGACGCCAATATGCTATTGGTCGATTAAGGTCACCCGGTCTCACTCACGGAGATGCTATTGGCCGGCGTCACACGTCAATCACAGAAATGCCGATATGCTATTGGCCGAACGCCTTTATCTAGCTTGATGGGACAGGATGGAAGGAAGTAGAGATAATGAGTGAAAAACGGAATGTTTTGAAGACTTTGCAAACTTTATCTGTTAGACATAGCTTCTAAAATTACTAGCAGCGGTAAAGGAAGAAATAAGAGGATGATGTTTTAGTATCTCCGTGATTTGCACCATGACTGAAAGAGTTACTGTAACACTGTAAGACCAATAGCCTATATGCGTTGCCGTATTAACTCAAGAGGTTAATCTCTGCACCCTATTACGGGTGATGTTACAGCGCCATATAATGGTTGCTTGACAAGATTGCATGTCAGGTTAGTCGGCGATCTCCCGATATGCATTGGGACAGCGTCATTGTTGCAATTTTGTGAGTTGAAACCAAAGGTGAACTGACGCTCGAACAAGCCTTAAGTGTGCTGCCTAGTAAATGCAACACACACAACCACCTCTCCGCTTCCACCGTGCTCAATTCACGTCGGGAAAAACAGTTGACATGAAATTAAGTGTGCCGATTGCAGGACAAAAAATCGTCACAGATTTAAATGTGTTTTAATCAATAAGATGTCAATACATTCCAACCGTTTAAAAAAAAAGTGCAAATAATTATCAGTCAGTCAAGGAGACGCCAATATGCTATTGGTCGATTAAGGTCACCCGGTCTCACTCACGGAGATGCTATTGGCCGGCGTCACACGTCAATCACAGAAGTGCCGATATGCTATTGGCCGAACGCCTTTATCTAGCTTGATGGCACAGCTGGTTGGGATGGAAGGAAGTAGAGAAAACCCTGACTGAAAAAGTTACTTTGACACTGTAAGACCAATAGCATATCTGATTTACCGTATTGACTTAGAGCATTCATCTCTGCTCATCTCTGCTTATCTCAGCACAAGTCACGTCTTTCCAAAGGTAAAAGTCATTTATCCTTTGTATTTGTTATTTAATGCAACTGTACAATAAATTATGTCACTTAATATTAATGTATGTATACAGCGTGATGATTTTACCTAAGGCTTCTGCGCGCGTTGCACGCACTCACGAATTAACATGGGTTTGGATTGCCCGCTATACGAGCAATTCGAGATACGAGCGTAGCCGCTGAACGGATTAAGTTCGTAACCCGGGGGCCCACTGTAATTGTATTTATTATTATTTTCCACAAGAGTCCTCCTCTACTACTTAGGAAGTTTATCTTTGGTGAAAGTTTCATTTCCTTTGTACGTCTCGCACATGTAAAGAAATTTACAATAAAGCTCGCTCTGAAATAAATATACCCCATACTCTGTAAATGGAAAAGACTAAAGCCGTATGCCCAAAATACATCATGTGGTGTGCCCAGTGCCCTACCCACTACATTTTGCAGGAAATACCATGTTGGTTGTCTAGGAAAGCGAGAACATTGGCTGGGCCCCTGGGGTGTGGGCACATGGTCCCAAACAGCTCTATTCCTTTGTCCCCCTGCTGACATGACAAGCTGCCCACTTTAGAACATCTACCAGGCCTTTCATCAAGTCCTTCACCCTTAAGATAGACTCTATGCCCTCATTTTGACAGGCTTTTCTTGTCTATATTAAGAGTACGTAGTATTCTTGCTGTGATGTTCGACAAGCATGCACCTACTACTAAGGGATCTTTGAACTCGCAACGATCTTAAATACAGGGCACCTTTTCTAATTACTTACAAATTAGAGCTTTTTGTAGCTTCTTATTACTGGCAGAGATTCAGTATTAGCAATATCTTGGCTATGTGTGGATTGCCCTTGCTGGTCACACTGGCCATCCTTAAAAACTGACTATGGTGTTGTTTGCACATCAAAAGAGCCAAGACCAATTATCACCTCTGCCTTTCAACACGACAGATGCTCCTCTTCTCAAAAATGGAAAGAAAAGGAGAAAAGCGTGTTCGCACCCTACAACAAGACTTCCCTAAAAATGTTTTCTGTTTTTTCAAGCCTCGTGTACAAAATTTAGCAGTGGTGATGCACAGTTGTCAGTGCTTTAGCAGATCCCCAAAATAGATCGGGCTAATTATCCCGTCCCCAATGGCATGTACAAACAGGTTCATATAACAGGAAATGTGCCATAGTCGAAAGAGTGGAAACTGAAAAGAAGAACTCCGAGCCTCAAGGTGATGTTTGCGGATATTTGTCTCGGTATTCTTTTACAGGGTTTCCGTTTGGAGGCTTGTGTTTTTTTCATAAAGGGTAACAGTAGCAGTGTTAGCGTTGCACAATTTTGCTTTAGTTCCCATTTCCATAATCCCTGTCAGAATGGTTCCTCCATTACCTTTTTTGTCCTGTCTGTACTCATGACAGGAAACCAAATGGATGTAGCATTAAGTAAAACCTCCTTGCCATATCTCTTAATACTTTCATACACACACACATACCGCGTTGTTGACAGATTGCTCTCATTGTTTCACTTTTCTTCCAAAATCCGATGTGCTTGTAAAGTGGATTTTGTTGAAGGAGTTGGAGTCGACCCAGAATCATGTCATAAGTCAAATGAAGCCATTGAAAACCCTTTTTCACTGCCAAGAAGTTCACCTCTTTGTGTGCTTAATCATTTTTGTCTGTACAACCTTAACATATCCATTTATTAAAGTTCAGTCGCTCGTTAGTGGAGTAATGACCAACCAACCAAGATACTTATAATACAGCAATAATTAATATGCCCACACTTGCATTAAATGAGAATAGCAAATTATTATAAATGGCCAAATAAGTACATGAGTATACCGTATTTTCTGCACTATAAGGCGCACCTGGTCTATTTAAAAAAAAAAAAAAAAATCATATATAATGCGCACTGGATTACAAGGCACATACTGTAGAGTAAAAGCTACAGTAGTGACTGGGACTGCAGATGGAGTTGCACTAAAGGGAATGTATTAAAAACAATCAGCTAAGTCGTCAAACTTTATTCATAGAATATAAACTTTAGTCATACAATATTAGCGTTCTCACAACTCCCAAAATGAATAAACAGCTGTTTCATTTTAGTAAGAAGAAGAATGATGGGTGTCAATTTACTTAGAAATTTTACTTAATTAAATATATATGCGCCATCTAGTTACTGTAGTTTACAATACCCACTCAAATAATTGGGTTTGTTCCATTCTAGTGGTTGCTATGTCAATGAATAAGATAAGAAATAAACCTGCCTTCGATATATATTATTACTATAACATTTACCACAAAAAAAAAAAAAAAAAAAACTGGACACGTTTAAAAATAGTCCCCTCTGAAGAGATTTAAAACACTGAACAAGAATATTATTCAGTACCAGAGTATGCAGTTTTGTTTCATTTCATTTTTCACTTTCATTACATTTAGTTCCCAGATTTGATTGGCTCCTGCAAGTAGTTTTTTCTTCTGATGTTTTGTTTTTCGGCCGAGCAGTTCTCATTTTTGGATTCCCCCAATTATTTTCATTTCGGTGCATCCTTTATAAAAATTTACTCAATCTAGCAAATTTAGTTTTGTACTTTTTATTTGATTTTTTTTTTTTTTTTACTTAAAATAGTTTTGCCATTCAAGTTGGTTAGCCTTGTGAAAATAAGACATATAATAGTTTAAAAATACTATAATATAGTAAAATACATAAACATTTGATGTTATTTACCAAAGCACATCAGTAGAGTTCGTCACTGTAGATGCACCTTCCTATTTTGGAATTTACTCTTTTTTTTTTCTTTTTTTTTCTTTTTTTCCTTTTTGGCTGGCGCTCTGTATTGGCCGCTGCTTTTGACGATAATTATTCTCTATGTTTCAAGTTCATTCCAGTACTCGTAGCTCTTCATATCGCTGCACGACAGCTGGTTTCACCCTGAGCCCTTCCTTTTTGACAAAACCGTTGCAAAACACAACCATGAATTTGCAATCTACATGTATAGATGCTACATGAGGATTCTCGTCCGTTTTGTGTTCGTATTCATGACAGCTATGTATATTAAATTTGTACAAGTAAATCCATAGCAACCACATCTGATTGACAGCACTGTGGGTGATTAGGTGGCGAGCACTCAGTCATAATCCCCACTAGCATGTAAACAAGGATTGAAGTCGCCTTTGCGTACTTTGTACTACCTCCTTGCTTTTTGGCCAAACAACCTTCAAGGGCAGTATTAATAATTTAAGCAAACACTCAGACGTGATAGAGAGAACAAAAGTGACCTGCAAGAAGCTCTCTGTGTGAGAGAGGCTATTAAATATGGAAACTATTTATGGTGACTAATAGTTTTTTTTTCCCTTTTGTTTTCTAACAGCTTAAAGCCTACCATACCATGGGATCGCTTCTCTCAACAAATAAAGCAAATTGTTTGATCAAGAAAAAAAAAAAGTGGTTGGGATATAAATTGGCGCTCTGTGTTTGCACTTGCTATGCTATTATATGGATCTGTTAGGTGCATGGGCTAGCTTAACCTTGTATTCAACATGAAGGTTGCTGGGTTGTTTGAGAGGCAGGCATTCCTGCTATTTCTGTCTATTTAGTTTCAACAAGGTCAAACTGTACTGTATATGTACTTTGGCACCCCATTTTTTGTTTTTTTTACTTTAATTTTACTTGATTGGCAACATCATAGCTCACCTGTTCCAAATATTGTATGTTTCCCTTTAAGAAAGTCAAAGACCAGACAGACAGAAAAGAAATTGTGGCATAATCTCAAGATTTTTTCTCAGGGTGAAATCAAATTGCATTAGCATATTTCTAGTTCAATTTGCATACTTTTCAATTTGTTTATTTCTGTCCTCGTGACACATGTTTGAAACATATCTTTTGGACGTCTCAGATACACAGACTTACATATCAATGTGTATATTGTGCGTTGCTGAAAGTCGTTTTTTTTTTTGTGTGTGTTCACGATTAGGCGCATTGGGGAGCCATCTTGGCTTCTTAATTTGGTGTGGTGTTAAGGCCGCACTAGTGGGATGTGCATGAAACCCTCAGGGGGAAAGACTGAACTGCACACAAATCATTACTGCTCATCAGCTGCTGCCACTCAGCCACTTATTTGCTCGGCCGCTTGGCTCGTCTCAGCCTTGGATCCGCAGACACACATTTAAGGGAACATCCCTCATTATACATCAGTGTTAGTGGGAGGAACAAAGAAGGGGAAAGCACTGTTGCTTGGCAAAAGGAGGGTCAAATGAAAGAAAACGCTAAGGATTCATCCTCATTTCCAAGCCGATGCTCAGATTTATCTATTTGGAAAAGAACTTCAACATGGCAGAAAAGTGTTGCGTCAACATTAGCCAGGCCTATCTGATAGCCCGCTTGTGAATTATTTATTGCCACTATACCAAGTAAGGTGTATGCAGCATATTAAATACATTATCCTCCCATTTTTTATTGATGCACCTTTGATGGAGGCTTTTCAGTTGAGAATGACAGGAGAGCTTCATATTTAGAGACCACTGAGCATGTTCGAACGTCTCATTTGAGCCAGTGGTAGAAAAAAACGAAGGTTATTACTCGATGCTGCTAACAGTAGTATTGGCTAGTTGAACATATTGCTCTGCGGTTGTCACGTCCCCTCTTGAAAAACAGTAAACATTTACCGGCTGTAATGCTCAGCAACATACTGTTTACACACCTTGCCTGAATGATAAGATGGAGCGCCAGCTGCACTCTGATCAAATCTGGCACAGGATATGTTTGTGTCAAGTGCTCGCGTGCTCTCCTTCCTGTATTTCAGTTGTGAGGGGGACACATGCAGAATGATGCAAGAGACAGAGGGGAGACTCCTTGTGATGCGCCAAAGCTCTGTTTTAATAATTGTGAATGCACAAAAACACGCACGATATCATCACGCAGCGCAGCAAAGATGTTTAGGAAATTAGCTTTATCTAACTCTGTGTTCTAGTAATTGCTTCAATAGGAATGTTTTGTGGTTTCAAAACTGTGAAATTGATTACTATAATATGGCATAATTGCCCAAGAGTAACAAGACAAGTCTATATTTTAATCTTTCAAAACAAGCTAGTTACACCATTTGCATTGACATTGTGGCAAAATAGTTGGACAATTTGTATATTTGCAATATAACTCCCCTTTCTGATGGATCCCTGTGGTCATTACCTTTTCTCGTGCCCCTGTAAAATTATTCAGTGCTATTTATGTGCATCATATCTGCGAAGATACAGTAGAAACAATTGTTAAATTGGCCTTGGAGCAATATTGGTATACATGTTGTGGCTATCTTGGCGTATTACCGACGATACTGGAGCAAAACCCATTGATTTTAGCGGTGTGCGGAAAAAATGTAATATTCAATAGAAGGCATGAGTTTTCCTGAGAGTTGAGATTTAAACTTTACCATCCAGTCGTGGTAAAGCATATACATTATGTCTGTCATCACAGCCCTTTGTGACAGAATGGGCCCAAGAGATCACTGAGTGCCGAGGATGTAACACTCACGTCATCTCGCTGCTACACTACAACTGCCTCGCTAACATGCCTAAACTTGCAGCCGTAGAGGTTAAGGTTCGACATGGCATGAATCACCAATCGCTACCTCCAAGGCAAAGCTACATTTCTCTATCGTAAAAGGAGAGCGGGCAGTACCAGGAGAAAAGGGGCAAAACTATGCTAATTGCTAAGCTATCAAAATGTAGTCACAAAACGCTGAAATCAAAGCTTTATCCACTGATATGAAGTGTTCCTGATGCACTTTTCAGACATACAGTGTTGCCCAGCCCTATGAGCGTGTTTCCCCCAGAAGAATAACCTTACTTGATGCTTCTCTGCCACATTTTGGTGGCTGCCAAAGAGGGCGAATCATCCTTTTCAATTAGCTTATCTGATTTTGAGAACCAAAACAGTAGTTTATCTTTCACAGTCAAGAGACTTCCTGTTTTGGTTTTCCCAAAGACGATTGTAGACTACCGTTTTTGCCTTTATGAAGAATTTAGATGTGGAACCTATTTGCTAACTTAGTGACTTGTCGATGTGTGTAAGAAAATTTCATCCACATGGATCTTTTTATACGGGGGGATCGCTGCTACCTGAATCAACATAGTGCGGTTTTATTCATTTACAAGCATGCCAAGTTCTTCTGCTTTGCCACATTCTGTCCAATCAGAAATAACTTTCAACGGCGCCGGCGTCATTGGCAGGAAATAGAGTAGAGCAAGGGTGCACAATCCGTCTGCTGCGGTTGACTGGTCGACCACCTAGCCATTTTGGTCGACCGCATGACATGGCACTAAAAAAGAAAAAGAAAAAGAAAACTCAGCCAAAGCAAAAAGAATCAAGGGAAAAAAAAGAACATCAGTCGAAGCTTAATTTTCTTGTGTTGAGTTCATTTTGAACAATTGACTGGCTTCCTCACAATGTTTGGCTTTTATAGTGTGATATTGTGGCTTGACCCACAGAGCAGCCGTGTATTTCTCGTAGCACTTCTAAAAGAAAAAACAAACAAAAACAAAAACAGATCACGTCGACAATACATAAAATAATCCTTTTGCATCCCTTTACCTTCCGTATATTCAACCCGCTATACATCACCATCTAGCATCTTTTGTGTGTGTAGGTACGCCAGCACAGGCATGATGCTCACTGTTAGACCATGAAGAAGGAAAAAAAAAAAAAAATCTCCATGCTTTGGCACAAAGGTACAAACAAAGTGGTGTTATGGTTGAACAGATGTGGGCAAACTGCAGATCTGCTGAATGGAAAAACAGGCCCAGAGGAATGACAGTGTAATTCAGAGAGAATTGTCACACAGCATTGACTCACTGATAACCATTCACCAAGCCATATTTAAGCAATTGCATATTTAAAACATAGACACTTGAGCTCCATCACAATCTGCATTGATCCCTTTGGACCTCTCATCCGTTTCGTGGTTGGCTAAAGACCAGGGCAATTCATTCTGCTTTTAATGCATTGTGTAAATACCACCATACCTTCCCTCTAAGCTAATAATAACTTTACAAGCGACATGAGCAGAACTTGATGGAAGTTCAAATAGCTTGTTAAAAACAACATGCATTTGTATTGGAGATACAGTAGTATATTAACAGTTTCCTGCGTTGGTCAACTTGTGTTAATTAAGCTCATTTTCCAAGTAAAAAGATTATTATTTGGAAAGGGAACTTTAAAGGGAATCGGATAAACTTGTACACGACACTAATCAAGACCTCAAACAGCTTCTTCATTTCAGAGTTTAGTTAAGTCCCTTGTGCTAATGCTTAGCCCCCGTGACCTCACTTTACTGTTATTACTTGGCTGTTGTTAAATGCGTTTCTCAACTTTCCATGTTGTACCGGACAATACTATATCTGCATGTGGTTTACCTTTGCAGTCATTTTTAGGTCATTGTATCTGATTTCAAGCAAAATAGTCATTAGGTCTTCCTCCCAGAAATGTTTTGGCTGCTTTGATCTCTTGTGTGACAGTGTTAAATGATTTTCTCCAAAAGTCTGTGATCATGCAGAGACTTGCTCCTCTTTTATCAGCACCTGCCTATCAGGCACTTTGAAGCTGTTTACACTTTGCAAAATAACCCAAAAGCACAATGAAGAAGTCCCGTTTATCACTGCGATGGGGGTTTACCATCACACTGCTTTTTAGAAAATGCTAATCAACTTAGCTAAGTATGGAGCCCCAGTGTGTGAATTAAAATTTACGTCCAAGACATTCCATGATAGTGCACTTAGGGACATGTGTCCCCCCCTTGTTTCTGTCCTCCAGAGCAGGCAAGCTGCATTCCAGTCTTAAAGCAGATTAATGGGATTTTCAATAAAATTAAAAATAAAAATAATCAAAAATAAAAAAAGCTTTGGTAATAGTTCAAAGCTGATGTAATGCAGAAAGAAAGCACTTTCTTGTATTCTGTGAACAGTAGTGACAGTTTTGGTCCGCGGTATACATGTTTATCTGATTGTTTTCTATAATTTTCATACAAAGGGTTGTGGGGAAAGGCAAAATTTTAAAGGATTTGAATTGTGGCTGTTGATAAACCCGTGTGCAACACTTGCGTGTTTGGTGTAAGGTGGAAAATGAACTTAGCATACGCATTCCAACTTATGGCAACAATGAAAATGTGTTTACGTGCAAAATCAATTTGAGATGGATCAAAGAGGAAGAACGATCATTTTGTCCTTGGAACAATTGAAAAGCCTTTTATGCCATTTTGACTTCTGAGACCATTCCTTTTTATGACAAGGGCAAAGCGGGTCAATTTTGGTTTTAAAAATCCAATACTTCTAAATTGCTCTGTTTAAATTTGCAGAGAATTTAGAATTTTATTGATTTTCTTTTGTGTTTTGATGAGTGAACTTGGTTGCAAGAACCAGAGGCTAGAGAACATTATCTGGGTTTCATTTTAAAAATCTATAAACTATCTCTTTTCAGCCACACAATTTTCTTTAGTATCATGGCGGTGGTAGGCTGCGGGTAGTATAGCTGGTGGGGCGAAAAATGAATGTGAGTTCCTGTCTCAGATGACTATCTCATTTGGTGTTGTTCACAGAGAGAGGAGGAACTCTGCTCAATCTGCCCAGCATGTTGACTACTTCCTGGATATATTTCCCCCCCCCCCCCACAAGTGGAGTACTTGCCCCCCACCAATCTCCAAAACTCTTCAGGAACACATTTTGGCTCATTAGAATGGGGTTGCAGAGCCTTGGCGCTAAAGGAAGTGTGTCGAGCATGAAAGAGTGTGAAATATTCTAATGGTTTTCAGTACTTGACTGAAGTCCAGTCAGTTGAAGGCATTTTATAATGTAAAACTGCATTTTTCTCAAATTAGCAAAGGAAAACTTGTTCCGGTGCAGTTTTTCATACCCATTGCTGTCTCGTGGGGCGATCCTTCGCTCTGGGCCCATGGGGAGCATGATAAGAGGGTGAATTCAAACCTCAATCACTGCTGGTTAATTATCACATCCGCAGCAGGTGAGAGGTTTTCCCACTGCGTAATCCCTCCCAGATTTCAGTCAGCTATTCACACACTTAAGGAAAGTCGTTTTTCTGTAAAATCTCCAATTTGTGGTGCTGTCTGTTGAGCTTTGCACCAAATTAGATATAGAATATAAATAGAATCGTAATAACTGTGTCATATCATTTGACACAAATAATACTTTACCATTGCTTTTATTTTTTGGAGATGAATAATGTAGTGTTCAGAATTTTATACAGTTTCTTTTTTGAGAAGTACTCCACGGCAATTAAACTTTTAGGCTGTGGGCACCGATGGACTGTCAGACGCCGACAGACGCCCGTTTTGCCGGTTGACCGATGAATGCTATTAAAAAAAAAAAAAAAAAACGGCAAATTAAAAATGTTGTAATAGCAATTTTCATCTCTTGTTGTAATAATCGAGATAACATTACTCCAGATGTCCGCCATGTACGGTATCCGTCAGCCCGCCACGCCCCTTTTTGCTTACCGAATCAGAATGTAATTGACTTGCGTGATTACCTGCCATATTGCTACACCTTCATAGTATGAACTGCAATCAGCCTGTAGTCAATGTGACAATAGTCACTTTACAACATCACAAGGCATTGGACAAACATGTTCAGTTGAGTGAATAAACTGGGTTGCTTCAATTCACCACATTCACAGCTATAAGGCAGCTGACTTTACTGGAGATTTATTTGTAGTTGCTCCCTTTTTTAGTCCTGGTTTCATACACCATTTTCATACAATTGCAGTGTAACTGCACAGACATGGTTTTAAGTGTAAGTACTAAAACAGAAATAAGAATTCGTATGAGTGCAGACAAAAGTAGACCGGTGCCTGATCAATGAAGGACCAGAAAAAATACAGTAAAATAAAACACGTTGTTGCCTTTTAGTGGTGGCAGAAGGTTGGGCAAAACTACATCGACGGACTGACAGTTACAATTTCGTCTGACTTGCAAAAGTGACGGACCGACGATGACGGAAAGGAGGCGGGGCAAATGTCGGACCAGCAAAAGAATGTAAGTTGCCCACCTCTGATTTTAGGAATCGTTCATTTACTCCTCAGTCGATGACGCAGTTGGGAGGAAGAAAGCAACGAAAGGCTGAGATCAGGAGTAAAAACTCCCGATTATCACTTTTAACGGGTCATCATACAAGCAACTTTCAAGTTTTCGAATTAGCACCAGAATTAAAAAACCCATATTTTCAAAAGCGTCTTTATGAAGCATTTTCTGCCCTTCATTTTTAAACCTCCATCCCCTAACAAGATTAGAAAAAGCCTTCGACGATAGACGTTCAGCCCCTAACAGGTAACACATTTAAAATAGCTTATCTTTTAAACATTCATCCCCTAACAAGTAACAAGGAAAGTCTACCATAGCCAACTTACAGAACTGTACTCAAACCAAGTTGAGGCCGATTAATTTTTAGGTCATTCCATCTTTATTGGCACAGTGGTCATTGGTGACATTATCAGAGTCCCTTATGCTGTATCATCCCTCACAAATCCGCATTTTTGGCTCTCGCTGGTGCTGTGTCTCACTTTGATTGATCAACTCTGAAGCTTAACGTGAGTCGTGTGGCGACATGCAAGGAAGACACTCCACTCCAAAAAAAAAAAAAAAAAACGTCTCCACAGTCTGATTTATAACATCAACAACAGACCTCCACTGTATCGCCCTTTTATTTTGCAGTTTCAATTGTTCACCGGCTTACTGTGTAAGCTTCACTATTTTGCCCTTGTTTTCCATCCCAAGTCACAGAGGGCAATCTGTTGAAGAAAAACCAACTGGTGTTTGAAAGTGGTCTATTCTGTTTAAGGAGCGGCTCAATAAGGAGGGTAGTCAATAAGGTTGCTTCAGACAGCGTCTCAGTCAGGGAGGAGGTTTCCTGCTGTGCCACTGATGGAAGAAAACAGGGTCTTTGTGCGAGCAGACCCTCTTTATCGCTATCCTCCTCACTGTGTTTTTCCACAAGGATACTCTTGCCTGTTTCATGGAAAACAGGACGCTCGGATGAGTTATGCGCCAATGTAGTTTTGCTCTTGTTATTTCCCTACACGGACTTCCGTTTAGTAACACATCCGCAGCTTGGGAGCGCAATATAGGATATCATGGCATCACCTTAAGCCCAGCTCCCGAAAAGCTTTAATGACACAGAGCAAAGTGGATTTGGGACAGAGGTAACAGCCCATACTTATCAAGTAGACAACCTCATTTTCTAGCCTCATGCTCTCTGCTCCCTCGTTCTCACTGGTTGCCTGTCGTGGTGTTTCCTAATTTTCAAAGGCAAGCGGGTGCTCGGCTCCTGCATTGCTGGACAGATTGCAACTTCCCTCGGTGGGTTTCAACATCCTATTCCTGTGCTCGAAAGCCTGCGGAAAAGCATCTAGAAATACAAAATATGCGAAACTATTCGTGAAGTGTCTTCCAAAACCAAAATCTAGCAAATCATTCCTTGGTGTACTTCCCCAGACATGCATCTCTTTTTTTTTTGTAAAAGTTGGAATCAGAGATGTTTGTGGCAGAAATTATGATTAATTGGTTGCCAAAAATGTGTGATTAATACTTCGCCAAACCCATTGGTGAACCATCTGGATAAAAGAGGGAGAAAAAAAATACCTTCCCAAGTGAAATTCAGATTATAGTCTGTCTTCAGCCGTTTTCCACTAAATGTTAGTTTCCCCAATAGGACGGCCTCAGTGATGTCGCAGACGTGTATTATTTGAGGTGAAAATTGTGCTGTTAAAAAATAAAAAGAGTTGAATACAGCTCAGTACAGGGCAGCTCCTACTACTTGCCAAGGGCTCTATCATCAGGCTTTATTTTCTTTTTCTTTGCTTTTCAGTTTGTGGTGGATGCTGTCTGCCGAAAGTAGACGGATTGCCATTTTTGTTTGAAGACTAACAATAGCTATTCAGCGTAAATATTTTTCAAAATATGAACACTCAGCTGTGCTGACTGAAATGCACTATGAATGTACCTATAATTTAAAAGACATATCATGATTTTTTTTTTTCAAAATTGTAAACAGCTCCCGGGTGTTTTCTTTAAAATGTCTGTGACATACTTTGAATAAAAAAAATCCCAGAGTCATCAAAAATTTATCACACCTTTTTTCTCTTGCTTTTGGGAGGGTGTTCGTGAGCCAGCTTTTATCCTGCAATACATTCTTAAACAAAAATCTTAAAGGAAAAGAAAAAAAAAGTTTGAAAAACTTGGGTATGGGCAGAGATAGTGTGTATGAGCAGCTATAAAAGGCAAATTGTAATGACACAATTCTTAGAATTTTGAACCGCTCATTTTCAGCCACTTACTCGAAAATACGCTTTGCTTTGCTTTAATGGGGTTTGCTGTTAGAAATCACCATTGTAACATGGTTAAAATCTTCCAAAAATTAATTTTAAATACTAAATGCAATGGTCTTTGTTTAAATGTATCTGTTATTGATTCAATAGAAATTTTGCCAGTTACAAGTATTGGTATCAATGTTGCCTCAAGGGTTCAACAGGGCATCGGCAGTATGGATTTAAAAAGCATTTTAAATCAAAATGTAATTTTATCAGACAACCTCATTTATTCGCGTAAAAAATTTGAAGTCACTCTGCAACAGAGAATTTAAGATCAAAATAAAACACAGCTGAGAGCTCCCTGAATTTGAGCTTGTCTTAAAAGAAAACTGGTTTAAAATGATACAGATTCCACTTTTATGTTAATTAACTAATACTGACCTGTGAAATCTGGAATGGTTTAATTTGACCGCACCTCCAAGGAAGCCATGTTGTTTGGATCACAACAGATGGGTAATGGGTCTATTGTGCCTCTAATATGTCTCTATTCAGGAAGAATGGCTGAATTTCTATCCCCTCTGTTGCTGAATGGGCATAGAAATGATATCTAAGCTTAGTGTGAGCACTGAATTGTCTGGCATATATTTGCTAATATGCAAGTAAAACATTGTAATTCACCTCAGTCATTTTCCATTGCAATTTTTTCATAGATGTGCTTTCAAGCTAACGCGGCACATTAAGAACAAGCACTGATATTGCTTCGTAATGGAGCCCGCATTACAAGCTTCTCTCTTTGGTTTTCACTAGGGACTTGAATCCGCAAGGTAGAGGGCCTACCTCGGAGAAGTTAAATATCTCAACCACTGCCCTGCTATGTACAGTAGTACCTCTCTCCGTCACCTACTCTTGGAGACAAGCAGTTTCTTTGGAAGAGAGCAGGCGTAGTTTAAACTGTGTTTAACATCCCACCTCTTATTTCATTCCATTCACTGCATTATTAAAGTACCTCCATATCCGCTTAATTATTTTCCGCTTCTCATCCCTGCAGAAATGGCAATTGCTATTATTTGTCTAACCAATACCACTGTGTGGCTCTTAGGTGCTGGGACCTGAATAATGGATGAGTACAAATGCAAAACAATTGCGCTTTGTATGACTTTGGCACTATGCGTTTCAGTATGAAGTGAACATCTGTATCTGAGGAAAGGAAATTGCAATTGTGTTTCAAAGTCTCGACAACTTCACTGTACTCTCTGCTTATAAGCGCGATATTAACTGGCCAGGGTACTAGTCCAGGTAATATTTGTCAGGTCTTTCCGTTCAGTTTCAAGGGGGCTTTTAGTTTCATTATGAAAATTCTCAGTATTTCTTTAGGAACATAACGTTCGGGTTTTTGCCCGGTTGTGGAGTTCTGAAGTTTCCTTTTTATTTTAACAAGCAGTTGTTTGAATATAACTTATAACACAATTTATTTCTGACCGTGTGGGAGGTATTTTCGCCCGCAGAAAACAATATGACTCCCCTTCACACAATAGTACCAAAGACCTTTACGTACTGTATTCGATTTACAATTATGTGCCTCAAATGTCGAATAAAATGATGACAACTGTAAGTTTGACATATTGAGAATATTTGACAATATTCTCCCTATCTCCCCTTTTCCAGCATCAGCAGCACAGCCTTTCAGTCCATTCTGGTTTACGGTGGAGCCCCGGGACACTGTTGCCATTCGGGGAAACTCTGCACTGCTCAACTGTTCTGCGCACAGCGATGCAGCCGCACCAGCACGCATAGAGTGGAAGAAAGATGGCACCTTCCTGAGCCTGGTTTCAGACGAGAGACGGCGTATCCTCCCTGACGGCTCCTTACTCTTCACCCACGTGGTTCACTCAAAGCACAACAAACCTGATGAGGGCACTTACCAATGTGTGGCTACCATTGAAAACCTAGGATCCATTTCGAGTCGGACAGCGCACCTCTACGTTGCAGGTAAGGGGGGAAGCTAATCTTGAGACAGTTGATTTATTTATTTATGCCTGCAATTTTCACATTGTTGCTCTAAGACAAGTTTAATGTGTGAATCCATCATCTGAGTCTTTAAAATTGATATCGTACACTAAGCATGACTCAGGTAAGTCCCATATGCAAAATTGTTGCATTTTTCTTAATGTACACACTTTGTGATTAGAGTTACAAATCGTATTCCTTTGAATACTAAACGATAATTATATGCAAAGGAGTATGATCATCAATGCAAAACATTTGCATATTGTCATTCCTCCACCACAAAATGCACTATCAACAGCGGCCAGAGGGGGCGCCAAAAAACAATGACTAATCCAAACAAGGCACACATCTGTAAGTGTTAAAACATAAACTAAATCAGTTCCAAAACACCCAAAATATTTCACGTACATCCTGCAGTCAGGCCACGGGCCCCTGGGGGTCCGTGGACCCCACTTTGAGAAACACCGACATAAAGCACATATAACATCACGTCAAGATTGAATTGCACAAGTCAACAAAATGTGTGAGTAAATATTTGAACTGAACAACTTTAGTTCTAGACTTTTTAGTTCCTCAAAATCATCACTTTTTGGAAAAAAACAAGCGGTGTGTGTTTTGCTTTCGTCTTTTCAACTACTAAATTTGCATCGTCAAAGAAAGCACACTAGTTTCACCATTTCAGATCATTTGTAAAACCTCTCACACGTGTGCACCGGCCAATAGTATAAACATGGATACATTTGAAATATGAAGTTATACCAGAGGACATTTTGGCCCTCCACCCGCGATTTAAACAAACACTACCAACCCTCTCAAACTGAGCATTTGTATTCTTTTCTAAATTGCAGTCTTTGCGATTTACATTCTGCTGCATGTGGACAATTTTGAAGTCAACTGATTCCTATTCCTAGCTTCTGGCAGAAAGGTAGTTTCCATATGTTTTATTCCTTTTGAAAAACATTATTATTCCTTTCTTTTAAACGTTATCTCCTGCTATGATTCGAATGTGTCAATGGGAAAAGGTTGCTTTCTTTTGTTGTAATTGATTTAATGTCCTTGAAATCAGTCGCCAGGGCACCCAGTGGAAGCCTGAATGCATTGCCTTTATGGATACTACATGCATGAAAAAGATTCTGATTTGTCTTTTCTATTTCTCCTACCGCAATGTCACCTTTCTCAGTGTGAAAACGGTGAGTGACATGGGATTATTATGTGTTTCGAGTCAAGTCGTGCCCTGAAATTCAATTTGCAGGCCAGCAAAGTATTTACTATGCTTTCCTCTTGCTACAGTGCAGGCAGGTTTAAAGATACTCAAGAGATGCCTGTTGCAGGGCACACACTATACTTTAGTATCAGCTTGTTTGTCTGAAGAGCTGCTGGTATTCTCCGTGATTCAGTTGCTCGCGTACATATTTTGCCTTGTGTTTTGTTAATAATCCTATAATTATTGATTTAGTCGTCAACAGCACTTGTGTTGCTGAAGGATAAAGAGGTTCCCCATTATCAGAGCAATTACTCCAGTGGTCCATCTGCTTCTTGCCTCGGGCTATTATCTAATCAGAATACTGATGCTCGTGGTGGGGCGCAGTGTATAGAAATATTACTGTAAAGAACATTTTTGACTAAATGCAGGACTATGCTATGCATAACACAAAGCGTTAAGCCGAAGTCAAATGTGCCTTGTGCATGTACTATCTTAGGGTCATTTTCTTCCACATTATTCTTGAGGTGTTTTAGCCAAGAGATGGCACGCTCTCGGCAGTGTGATAACTAAGTAGTTGTGCCACGATGAACTTAGACATGCTGGCACCATCTGAGTCAAATTTCAGCTCTTCTCTCAGTGATTTCGCTTTGATGTAAAGATCAAAAGATTGGACAAAGAAACGTATGGGGATGAAGCGTGACAACATGATTCAATGCAGGAAGCTACGATTTGTACCATGCTTGTGCGGGAAAAGCACATGAGAAACATGCCATATTTTACTGTTCTTAAAACAGTTGAATTTACGGTGGCCCAGAAGTGCAAATCACACAAACGAAAATCCAAGCAAACAAAAAAAGGTCATTGCAAACAAGAAAACAAGAGAAGCACACAAGAAAAAGGAAGCAAACAAGAAAATAATACACACTTTTTCTTGTTTGCATCTATTTTCTTGCATGTATCCTTTTTCTTGTTTGCTTCTTTTTTCTAGTCTTTTTTCATGCGTACGTTTCTTGAAAGGTGTTTGTCTTTTCTTCAGGGCCACCTTATGAATCAATGAAATGAGCTTTGTTTGGACAGAATGAATACCCCTGAAATACAATTGTTAATTTAGTCAGTGCAAATATGTGGACATTGACAGCAGGAGCCTGTTGGGGCGTGGCAAGGATGGCGCTAATGTGCGAAAGAGAGCGGCACATCTCCTGGCGATCAATCCCAGATATTACCCTGGTATTTGTCAGATATGCAGCGTGCCACGCCAGCCATCCGTGACCTGTTGGGTCATTACATCAGAGAGGTCACGCCCACGCCACCTTCTGCCTGCACCATCATTCCTAGGTCTGATGGCGTACTAATGGCCTGCTCTCACGGCACTGTAATTAACCTTTCTTACGAGCCACCTGCCCGCCAGCTGCAGGTCCATCATCAACAGCCATGTTTGTGCAAATGTGTAAAGTAAAAGCATAAATGTACGTGTGTGCTGAATCAAGCTGATCCATTTACTGTATGAAGCCTCGTTTAGAATAAGTGCGGTGTATGGCAGGCTACAATGGCTGACAGATGACGCGCTCTTTGAGTAGAAAGTGATCGCAGCCAACGTCCAATCATGGTTGACCCCCTGGTGATGAGGCTGTCTGACAGCGGCGCTTGTCTCAAGCCCTCATTTGCATTATATCTGCCCAGGGCTGAGAAATGATGGAAGTGCTGCGGGTTTGTTTAGTGCCCTGCGTTGAGACCGAAATCATTTTATAAATACGTTTTGTTCTGAATGGGTAAATAAATATTTTATTGTGCTTGAGATGAGCATCATCACAGTATAATTGTCATATTTTTAGTGTCCGTTTAATGAAGAACATTGTTTTTTGAATATTGTGTTTGTGGAATATGAATTAAGCAGTAAAGTGAAGTTATCAAATTGACTCATTCAATCCCAAAGATAATTTTATATTTGAGCTCCAGTTGCTTAATCCTTTGCACTTATTAATCGTTTTTCAAGCATTTTCAAGTGTCAGGCTAAGGAGTGTCTAAAAATGGCTGGTACTAAAAGAGTTAAGAGCTTTGTTCTTTTTTCAGATATCCAAGTATGACCACATTCTCAGGCTCCAACTGTGCTCTTTGAGCATTTTTCCACCTGCTGTAAAAAAAGACACACTCATATGCCACTGATGTGACAGGGGTGGAATGCACTTTTGCATTAATTTTCAGCAAGCGAAGGATAATTGGATCGGCTTTGTCTCCCCCATGTCAGTGGGCAGAAAACGAGAGGAACCTTGGTTTCTTGTCGGCTGTGCGAATAAAGTGATGTCCTGACGGAGACTCATATCTTGGTTCAAGGGTGTGGCGTGTTCACCGACATCCGCTGCCATGCATGCTGGAAAATGGCTTCATATTGAGTGGGATGTAGACACCAATATCGTGTGTGATTGTGGTAGCTCTCGCTACCTTGATGTGTACAGTGGAGATACAAATGTGTTTCTTATTGTCACTTGCCTGTTTGGTGTGTTGGTGGCGTGGTTTGCTTCAGGTTTTGGTGGTAGTAGTGTAAAGGCCTTTGCATACAGCTGGAGTACGCTGTACCCTATTGGTTTGTACAGTATACGGATGGCTGGATGGATGAATGGATGGATGGATGGCATTTTCTTTATGATGTTCGAGCAACACACATTCTGGATAAAGACAATGAGAAACAGTAACTATTAGGTATTTAGCACAACGAAGAATCAAAGTGGAAATGCGCATATTGCAGTTGTATGCAATGATTTCATTCAGTAGAAAGTAATTGCTTTTTTAGGGATTTTACTCCGTCAATAGCTTGCTGTTTTCATGCGAACATTGTGAGGGAATTGCATTTACATGTAAAAAAAATCTTCTTTTGAATTTGCATTTTCATTGTGGTTAAACAGGACCTATTAATATACTTGTTACAAAATTTGCTATTTCTCGTTGGAATTTGGCAGCGGAACCTAATTGTATAAGTAATACCAATGTGACTTGGGAGAAGATTGTGTTGAAATGTCCCATGTCTTCTTTGTGCTTTGTCATGTGGCCTCTTTGTATGGTTTAGTTTGTGTGTGTAGTCTGATATCATGGAACTGCACACAGACTCTCATAAAAGGGGAGCGTTGGGGGGCTCAGTGGGAGCAATATTATGTATGCCGTTTGTGTCTTAGTAAAAAAAAGGAGGGGGAGAGGAATTATAGGGCAGAAAGCGAATGAGCGGTGTGCAGCGGTGATAGCCAGGACACAAAGCGCTACACAACTAATGAGAAATCCCATCTTAACTGTCTGCCGTTCTCCCACACAGACGCCCTCTTCCCAGTCAGGCTTTGAACTCAGCCCTCCAGAATCGCTCAAATTGAGTCACACCTCACTGCTATTAAAGGGGAATCCCCCATTTGAGAAAACTGGGACTTAATTCTGTTCCTGCTTTCTGGTGTGCTTTTGTTTGGTCTAAATCCTGACCCCCTAACATGCACCCTCAGATTTTTCTTTCTGCTGGGTTTTCTCATGATTATTCCCCTACCTCTGTCACTACTTTGGTGTCACAGAGACAACAAGGTAATACACATCCCATAAAGCCACACACATTAAATGTTAAGTGTTTTCTGATATTTAAATGTGCTCTGATAAAGCTGAATTCCCATTGGACATATTAGGGGCATCACTTGAGTCTTTAATCCTTTTTTTAATTGTTATGCCTTCAAGGCCGCTGGTTCTTCCAAATCGGTAAGATGATACAATAAGCCAGGCATCATTACTTACAGATTTGGGTTACACAAGACACATTAGGAGATGATTTAAACATGTGCTTTGTTTTAGAAATAAAGAATGAATGTCACCAAAACATGAGTAAACACATTCAGTTGGGAAAAAAAACACGGTCTGAATTGTGGCTTTGTTTTATTTCTCCATGTGGTTTTGTTGCTATGACTAAAATCTTGCTAATCCATTATTTATATCTAAAGGCCAATGTCAATTAATGGAGGGAATAGAAATATATTGCAGTAAGTGTAATGTGTAAAATGATAATTAAATATTAATGTATCACAGTTTATAATTATGCCGCTGTATATTTAAGAAAACAGTTATACATTACGCTTGTCATACATGACTTGCACTGTATGTAGTTCTTAAGTCTTGGACCTTAAGCTTCTGACCGTGTAAGTCCCTCAAAAGCATGACAAGCACAAGTGGTTTTGTTTAATGGGTTTAATGAACCCTTCTTGTCCTCGTCCCACCTTGAAAACTGTGCAAATATAACAATTCAGCTTAAACGGTGTAGAAAAAAAAAACAAAAAAACAACTGACATAACAACATAGTGTGTTGAATATAATGTACAAAGTAAAAATACCTCAGCTGCTGCTGCTTGTGAGGAAATTAAAACGTCCTTTAAATGTCCTTTTTGTCTTTCGTAAACTAAAGTTCTGCTTGTTGATTACTTCTCGCAGGCTCAACCGCCCAAACCCAAAGCGCGCACATAGAAAAATGAAGCAAGAAGTCTTTCAAACGTCGCGAGATCACACAATCAATAAAATTTGATACAAAAACAATTATATACAGACGTAAACATGTAAATTACTCTGCTATACATTGTAAAAACTGAAAAAAATACCACAAAATTAACAATATAATCAATGTCCTTAAACAAAATTTGCTCGATTATGCCTACATTTACAGGCGGGCTACTAATGCACAGAAATGAGTTTCAATGTTTACGTGTTTGTGTGTGTGCGTTTCTTTTTTGGGAACCCGGTTATTATCATTTCTAAAAAATGTTTCCAGATTGCATAAACCTCAAAAGGCTACCCTCATTTTTGTTTGTATATCACACAAGCAACACTAAGGTTTTTTTTTTTCCTGTTATCGCATGACTCCATAAGCTCAATTGACATCAACAACACAGATGTCATATTACCATGTTGTATTTGTACTGCTACATTCCTGATCATCACATGTCATTAAAAAAACAAACAAAAACAAAAAACGCAAATTCGGTTGGCAAAAATATCACCTGCAGTGAGTTTGTTTACATCACACAGCTTTTCATTTTGTTTTTGGTAGTTTTCTATGAGAATGCTACAGTGCCACACAGGCCCGGCATATATGCTGCAGTATTTTGACATTATTTATGGATATACACATTTCTCCAAAACAATTTTATCTTTGTTTCCATGTAGGCAAAGTGGGAATCAAGTGCGGTAAGAGATTTGCATTTAGGCTCACTCTCCCAGTGACCGCAGAGATGCTAACAAGCGATAGACAATAGTACCCATGGGTTTCACATCCTCTATAACGCGGAGCTGTCTCTCAACTCCTAATTAATTACTGTCGTTAAATTAAAATACCTCTACATCTAACTACTGTATTTTCACTCAAAAATTCCCTTGTGTCAATGTACCGACAGCGAGGCTCCTATTATTATTGCACTTTCATGCATGCTATTTTGCATACTATTTTACTTGTCTTACCCCCAATTGAAATGACTGATTAGGGCGTGACACAAATAGACATAATTTCTCTGTCTTACTTTCTACTGTCTCTTAAACACACGATATTCATGTCAGTCACCTTTGTAATAAAGTCATTGTTGTCCTCCTCGCTTCCAAATTGAGGCTCTTTGTAGCATTTGAGTTTCTCCCTGTTTGTTTGCCCCACACAGGAGAACTTGATGTGTTCAAATTAGGCTTCTCGGTAAGTAGAAATATGACACAATGGCATTTGTTTCTTCCCTTCTCATTCTTGGATCGTAGAACATAATCAAATTAGTTTCGTATCAAAAATGCCTATATCGTGAAGGGGTTAGAGCAAGCACAGAACACAACCCAATGAATCATTCAAAGGCAGCAACTGAATGTGTTTACATGCTCACATGTTTGGGTTAGAAAAAGGGTAGCTCAGGTGTCTCATTTGAGTTTGTGCGCCTGTTTACATAGCATTTCAAAAACCCCACATTGCCAATATTCAGGTTTTAAAGGTTATTATTATTTTTGCATTTTTTTGCGGAATTGCCGATATTCAGATTATTAATGTTATTGGCTTCATGTCAACACAACCCGTGTACTCTATCAGCAAATGAATTCTTCTCATTGCAACTGTACGTTACATGATATTTAAAAAAAAAGTATCATGTACAATAATAATCTGTGAAATCTGTGTATGAAGTTAATTTGATTAAACCTGATGCAAACTAATAAACCAAAGAACGGAACCATCTGGGAGACTGGACTATCCATTTACATCTCGGCAGTTTTTGCCCGTCAAACTACTTTCACTGGCTTTCTGCTATTTTAGACTTTTCCTCAATGACTCAACATCCCCCATTTTTTTCCCTTTTGCTACCTCTCCTAGCTTCTATTTCTTTATTATCCTCTCATTCCTCGGCACAGCTCAAACACACCCAATGGCCTCACAGACACACACTCCCTTGCATTGCAGTTCCAATGTGACCACAGTGCTTACTCATAAAGAGAAGAAATGGCTAACCAGTCGTCATAAAACAAAAGCACAAACATGTCATTCCTACTCCCAGGAACCACCAAAAGAAGCATACCAATATTTTTCCTTTTTTTCCTTTTGTTAAAACGAAGGCCATTTTTGATATCGCTCATAATTAAATTCTGCGAGAAAGTAAAAGTTGACTTTCTGATACAAATAATTGGGCCCAAGCAAAGACTTATCTTTCTATTATTGAAAATGTGCTTATAAGCGAACTGTGCTATACTTTTACTTCACAACTACAAAATACCACTACTACTATTACTATAGGTTGGCCAATTATTCAAATTATTTGGATTCATTCTGTCATTTTAAAAATTGATTTTTTAAAAATGATCTTAAGCGTAAGTCAAGGTTTTACACAAGTGGCAGAATGCTGGATGGGTGGTTTACAAAGTACAACACAACATGACCACTTCACTTACATTACCAGCAGTGTGCCATTCTTTGGCTAAAATACTGTGATAATGATGTGGAGGAAAATGATCCCAAAATGATCCAAATACTGCCTAAGGGCTAAATACATGTTTGTTGAGCCGAAAGACTGAAAGAAGCTGAATGTACAGGTATTTCTTTTTGTCCAAATTGCCCAGCTCAACTGTTACGAAATAATATAAAACCCCCATGCTAAGTTTTTTTTTTTTTTTTTTTGGTGGCAATAAATGAAGCGAGAGTTTAACTAGCTTATTTTAATAAACCATGAATCAGATTTTCAAATAATCTATGAATCAGATACAGTACAAAACATTTATTCTGCAGAACAGACGCATGCACTAACAGGTTGACTGCAGAGTTAAATAGCAGTTCAAACTTGAAGTCAATACATCGATAGCATTCTGTCTCTCGTTGTTTAATTGATCTATTATTTTACTGAACATTGCACATACTGCAGCTAAACAATATATGCAATCATAAATGTATAAATACAATCATATATACTGTATACCGTATATCAAATTTACGCGTCACAAACTTTTATACAAGATCTTTTTCAAATTAGACCTTTTTAAAAAAAATATTTTTAATATATTTTGAAACTCTTTTTGAGCACAGCCATTCATTAATCTTTTCAGTTCTATTTCATAGTTTTTCCATAAACTGACTCCTTGAACACACATTTGCTCGACCGGTGGGAAAAACCAGCAGGTAAGCCGCACTGGACTATACACTGCAGGGCTCACATCATGATGAAAAAGTTGCGGCTTATAGTCCAAAAAATAAGGTAAATGCTCAAGTTCAAGAGGTTTACTAGAAAACATACCCTAACACACAAAAATCTAAACGTGTGCTGTATGATTTTGGGCTATATTGTGGTTGTTATTCTTTTCAATAAAACGGCTCAAAAACTAAAAGCTATTTTAAATTGAGTAAAATAGGCCTGAGTTGTCTAACCCTTTCAGGCTCAAATTGTTTTTTTTTTTCTTTCTGTCAGAAAAATCCCAATTGACTTGTTTCCTAAAATCATACAATATGAACTCAAAGGAATCTGGGGAGACCCAAGATATTGTTTGTCAATTTGACAAAACAGGGCTTGCCACTGCAGGGCTTGCCCAGCATTATTTGTATAGTTCTTGGTCCTTGGGGTATTTTTAGGCAAATGCTTGCCACAGACATTTTAGTTTTCAAATCATCAAAGGGCATAGTATGCCTCCTTATTGCATTATTCATATCCAATATTACAGTCATTCATTGATGGTTTATCATTCTCAGTGGAACAATTTTTGCAATGCTTGTACTTACGTTTGTATGTTTACAGCATGTTCATAGTCTGGCTGTTTGAATGACATGAATGTCCTGAAAGTTACATTAAATTGGTACAAGTCCTTTACAGTTTGTAACGTGTAAGCCTCTTTTGAACAATTATATATTGTCTTGCTTCTGAGTGCCATGACAAATGGCTCCGACCTGGAATCGGGGTCAGGGTCGTAGTGGTGTTCCATTACCCTATTTTCTATCTTTCTCTGCCTTGGATAGGGTAGAAAAGCAATAGAGAGACTGTTTCAACACTAAGGAGCATTAATCACAGATTGAGCTGAAAAATGAAAACATTCATCTACCCCTGGAGATCGAGTAATGAAAAACGGACAGGAAAATGCAGTTAAGATGAGAAAAACTGTGCAGTCAAGCTGTTTTGGCCAGATGCGGATGTGCAGCAGACACTAACAGCAGTTGTACCCTTGCACAGAGGTTGGAAAAATATGACATGGAAGATCCGGGTCCGCCGTGGAGCAAGAGGGAAATCCATCTTTTTACCTTCTCGGGAGAACAGTGTTGGCAGGAAGTCTTTTTGGTCGTAGGAAAACGACAGGCTCCATTTTAGGTGCATCCACTGATTGATTAGGCCCTCTGGGTAGGCGAGGAGGCTGATTGGGAAGGCCCTATCTCTTCTCTCCAGACACCTCCGTGCTATGTGCATATATGTGTCTGTATTTATGAGAAAATATACACCTTTGGCGAGTGACACAAAACTAATTTTAGAAACGGTTTTAGTAGGATCAGAGTTATTACAGGAAACCTGTCAAGTGCCCATAACGACATATGCGTCTCAAAATACAACCGTTGTTCTCTACTATTAAACACGTTAGAAAAATACATATGAATGTATAATCATTTCTTGTAAGATTAAAAAATGTTTGTTTTAGATACATGACACCATGTTTTTGGATGTGGATCTGGGAAGATGGCATGTTAAGTTTGTCACCAACACCGAGTTCCAATGTAACCTTTCACACTGGCCATCAAATCAAACATTTTGTCATCGTATTTCCCAGCTAGCTTTAAGTGGCCTATTTAGGTTAGGAAGTTGTAGTCAACCAGGATGTCTTTTTCTCCAGAGACTTTCCTTCCAAGCCACCTTGTGTTTAAAGTTATTGTTGCACAGACGTCGCCATGCGTCTTTTCAAAAAGTGGGTCTGAAAAAGGACACAAATAAATCACTGTACTACTGTTTTGCACCTGGTGCGTCAATTTGCTGGGAATCCAGTGTGAAAGAGGGTATGCTGTCAGAAGTATAAGAGAGAGGATTAGAGGAAGGTTTACCCCCGAAACTGACTCCTCACTTTGTTGAAAACGATTAATTTTACAAAAATATTGTAAAATTGTAGAATATTAAATGAGCAACATTAGAGGTGTATCAATTATTATAAGCTGTAAAATTCTTTCTTATGATTGTACATGTTGTCAATCTAGCCTCATTACTGTAATTCTATTATGTGCAGTGCTTGTGCTTTGCGGCAAACGAAAATGTTGAAAAATCTATAATTTCAAGAAATACAGCAGCCTATTTCATGAGAAAATAATATGGAATATGTATAGCATGTACATTCATTACCGGCATGGATGTCGACAAGTGGGGGTAGAAACAGTGAAAGGCGTAGTTCCATGCTGTTATCTCACAACAGTCGTCACTTGGGTAAAGAAAGCTTGGGATAATATCCCAAGTAATTTTCTTTCAAAACATCCATTTCAAACAAATTGGATGTCTCCGAAGATGACGAGAAGGGTAACAAAGATGTTTGAAAAAATGACGAGATGGATGAATAGGACGTCCGGGGGTTAAATGGGAGGTGCTATTTTTTCGTGTCAGATAGAGATGATGACTTTTACGGCTTTTAGACAAATTAATATTCAGCCGCGTCAAAAAAATAAAGCAGTGAAATTTCAAATCATTTTATTGTTACAACATTAGTTTCAGCATTTGCGTCAACAACACACACACGAACCTTGGGGATTTTCCTCTTAATAGTCTCACATTTACATCAACCCTAGAGTGTGAAATCAGGGAAACAGCAACTAACTAGCATGGCATGTTAATTACCATTAAGTCTCTTATGGACGCCTTTGCTTCTCTCGTTCCGAAAACATTGTCTCTTCTATGAGATGCTCATTCAGTTTTGAATGAGTGCTTGCTGACACTAATATGAGTTACTTCAACCATTTGTCAAATCCCCCTGCATCTGACAGCCATTTCCAGATTTCCCTTTCAAGACATTTTGAGTCTGTATAATTATGTTGAGGAACCCTTCAAAACATCAATTTTGGTTCTGTGAAATTGTATAAACAATCATACATTCGCCCATAGTACTAATGCTGCTAGATCTAGGCATAAATCAGATAACTTTAAAAAGCACAAGAATGTCGATCATCGGCAACTGGCCTGCTCCCATCCAATTATGGGATGATCATTACTAGTGATTTTGTTTTTCCTTTTTGTTAGTCTCATTTTTATATATTCATAAGATAAAGGTGTGTTGCTCATTCCTTCCCTTGGGCTATGTTGTATACATAGTTTTAAGTGTAAATCTACAGGCACTTTGCTCATCAACATGAGAACAATGGCTTTCAGCAGTGAGTTGTTTTTCTTGGAAAGAATCTCATCCAAAACCGGGCCAATTCAAACACTCATCTTAATCTGCATTTAAAAAGGGCCAGGGAAGATGATTTTGTTTATCCGTCATTCCCTTTTTAAAATTCACTCTGGGCCTTCCTTATTAGTGTCTCAATGGTTATAAGGTCAATGCACCTTGGCGTGAATGAAAAATTCTCTGCAACTCGGCTTGCTGAAATCTATCTTGAGGGATCATCTCAGTAAATTAAATTAAATGGACATTGGAGAGATTTTCTTTCACTTGATTTTATGAAGATGACAGTTGAGAGACCTATGTCTCACACCGAGTCAATATCTCCCATAGCTGTTCAGTTGAGTTGAGATCAGGTGACCGTGAAGGTCATGGTGTATGCATAATTTTCAAACCAGCAAAATACTGATTTATTCAGGTCTTGACTTTAATAGGTCACATGTATGTATTCTAGCCTGTTAGAGCCTGGTATGCGTGCCTCTACCCTTTCATCTGCTTCTGCCCATCCAAGCACGCAAGAGGCAGTTTTGGGAGTATCCACATTAAAACGACCCCTGTTTCAAAGCTCAATTGGCCTTCATAGAGTATTTGAACCCTGAAAGAGACTTGACTCTCACATGTTTTTGCAGATTCTCTATTCTGCTGGGATATCTTTTTAAAAGCATCCTTTTGTTCCTCAAACAGTTGGACAGAAAGTGAGTCTAGTAGTGGGGGTGTTGGGCTAGTTATGAGTTTCAAGGACTTTTACCACCTGCTCTGGAAAAATTATGCATAGAACAGCTTCCAAAAATATGACTGTCGCTCCCATGAGCTCTGATCTTCTGTTTGTCTGATTCCTGGTAGTGACGATGCCCACCAGCATTTTTCCGGAGAGTGGTTGAACGATTGTACCCAAGTCTGGTAATAGAAAATAGCTTTCGGTTTTGCCACTCTTCATCTAAATAAAACATGTTAAGATACATATTTAACATTGCTGGGTTTTTGCTGAGGGGGCCGAAATACCCGTCTACCACTTTTTCATTTTATACAGTATAATGCTTTAGATCCGTTTGTCTATAGGATGATAGTGGAGAGGTGATGCTTACATGCTCACGGAATGAGACAGCCTCTCCAAAATTGATTACCTTTACCACTGTTCTAACCGATTAAATTTAACATCAAGTTAAAAAAAAAAAATCATTTGTCGATCTCAAAATCGTTGCTACAGCACAGCAAGTATACAGTATAGCGCTCAAAGGTCTAATGGTGAAAAGAGTACTGAATGAATGGAAAATGATTGGATGGCGCAGAGGGAAAAGGACAAAATAACAGCCCGTGTATAAATGTAGCATCATACATGTTCTCTGCAAGCATTCATGCAGACTGAAACTACAGGTCCATTTTAATGTATAGTTCACCGTACGTGTGTGTGGGAGGCAAGACTTCGGTGGGATAAATGGGGAAGGTTGAAAGCAAGAGAGTAATATGTCACTTAGTATTGTGATGCCATGCATGTGCATGCAATGCATGCTTTGACTGAGCCCCAGTGAACTCTGTGTGGAAGGACCCTGGGGAGGACGTTAAGACTCCTCTCTACGCCATGCACCGTCTTCATGGCGTTTTGATTGGTGGAGACGAGCTGTGGACATGCCAAAACCCATTTTAGTATGTGCACAGAGGCACAGGATTGCCTTTTGTACAACTGACTGCATCGTTAACATCTATTCTGCTCTATCTCTGTAAGCGTCTATGTGCTGCTGTTAAGCTGCAGCATATCCTTTGCTTCAAGGTCAATGATAACCATCTACTTCAGTGTTTATACAGACATATGCTCACATAGTCTTAGCAAGATACCGAAAATGTGACTTTGATACACCTGCATAAAGTATCTCAGTACTAATACTGGAATAATGGCAGAAACCATGGCAGAATCCTAAAACTATCCTAAAAAAAAGACTCATAGATAAACAAAAAAACATGGGACTTAAAATTCGTTTGAGTAACTAAAAAAGCCAGTAAAAGATAATAAATTTTGATCATGAAATTATCTATTTCTATCCATCTGGGGTATCCATCTATAGGTTACTCATATGCTTACCAGGAGATAGTGTTTGGTGTACTCCTAAGTGTTGCTCCAACCTTAAAAACATCACCGTCTGTATATGCACACAGTCTGAGGTGAATTTTCCGTCAGTGTAAAGTAGACTAAGAATTACAGTAGCTGCCTTGGCTATTTGCCTAATGTGCTCAGAGAAGGAGTGCAAGCCACCTGCCGGCCGGTTGACCCTCGAGTGTTCAGTAGGTACTTGACCCTTCTTTTCTACTTTGCAAAGGCTGTGTAATAGGCAAAACTCAAATACACTTACCAAAGGCAGGGTGGGTAGATTAACACCACCATGAGAATTTACAGGTGTGCAAGCTCTAGCATACTATGAGATAGGGAATAGAGGTTTGCCGAATTCGATTGCAGAACTTCTGTGTAAAGTCTTGGCCAGCCTAAATATTTCAGGTGGCTATCGTCTCATCACCACTCTGTCAGATTTTTTTTTTTTTTTTTAACGCTATCTGCTACTCAACTCTAAGCTCTCTGAGGAAATTGAAAAACGTTCCAAGTTTAAGCGAAAAGTGACAATGCTGCACCGCATTGTGCCTTTACTGTTTGTCTGAGTTAACGTAAATTATCGGGGTAATTTTTTTTCTTGCATATCAGGAGATTTGACATCAACAGATTGTCGCATTCTGCTCTGACCCAGTGACATTAACTTGAGCTCATCATTTGACAAGTTCTTCCTGAAAGGCACATGCAGATCAATCTACTGTAACACCCCTGGTGCAGCATTGTTTAATATAATTAGTCCTCAAACAATGAACTTATATCATGTATCAATCTCATTACCTTTAGAAACACATTTTAACTTTGCATACCACTTTAATGGAAGTAACCTTTGTTACAGCATCATTGACATGCACATACAAATGAGTAAACAAGGTCGCTTGGTTAGGACGTTACTCAGTGTCAGTTGACAAACCTGTAAGTGGAAACATTCTATTATCAATCATGAATAGCATCACCAATACAACACTGTATAAAAAAGAGCATGCCTTTTTGTGGTAAGATATTCAAATGCCTCCATGCAAAGTAGTTTATTGCACATCCATAACCTTGAAATGTTCCATGTCAGGGCAAAGAATCTGAAAGAATCCATCCACCAAACAGCCGTAGTGATGAGTCCGTGTTAATACTGCTCATTAATTTAAAATGTAGGGGGTGGGGGGCGCAAAACAGAATATTGCTGTTTCATCAATGTAATTACCATAAGCAATTCCACATCAAATGTTCTTCTGATTAAGTATGCATATTATTAGGATAAAAGGATAGTGTGCGGCAAGTGCTCATGCCGGACATGAGCATGATTCCTCTCTCTTTTTCCCCTGTTCGCCTTCGCTCGGCTCACTTCATATTCTGTACAACATTGCAATACTGTTACATCCCAGACTTTGACTAGTCAGGCTGATTCCTACTGGGTTGTTTCTACTGTGCAAGGTGCTGGATATCATGCAAGAATGACAAGTGGAGCGATCACACAATCATACCCCATGATGTGACTGGTTGTACTGTACGTGGGGACACCCCCTTTCAAAATCTGGTAGTGAAAATGGCACTAAACGCTTGCCTTTTGTTGTTAAGAAGAAACATATATTTATTCGTTCCAAAACTGGTGGGATATCTGTAGGTTTTGGCCCTCCTATTTTGCTCTATTCTTCTGCATCTCTTGGAGTTCTATTTTCCCTTTGCCCAAGCTGCCATTCATCTCATTCTCTAACTACTTGCTCTTGCACGGCTGGAGCCTAAGCACAGCAACAGTGCGGGCGATAACATCTACAGATGTGCTGCCAACCAGATAAGAACCAAGAAGCAGCATGCCCCTCTCTAGCAAACAACAGGGTGCACTGAAATATGTGGTGGGAAGATGAAGAAGAAATAGGAGGGGTGGAGATAAACTTCAAGCAGCTGAAGATAAATTAAAGCATAGCTTGAGAAATGGGGCGTTGGGAAGGAAAGGTGAATGATGTATTTGGGCGGATGTGTAGAGGTTATCCAATTAGCTGATGTTTGTTTGTCTGTCCGCCGCATTAGAGGTGTGTTTAACATTTATCACGTAACCCTAAGGCCTGTTTGCAATTCTATTTCGAAAAACAGATCTTGAGCTTCATTTCCACGCACAAATTTGATTCGGTTCAGTTTCGGGGCCTGTTTTTTAAAAATCTTTATAAACATTTTTTTGAAATAATTTTCCGCTGCAGGTCTGTACATGATTGTTTATCACCTATTGCGCAATGGTGATTCGATTTCTTAATAAATATGAGTTAATAATGATTTGGAAGCAAAGATTCCTGGCTCCCTTAAATCCCACCTTTCACCATGTGGCTTCCGCACATTTTTCATGATGTCATCCCAGCTCACCACTGACTGCTAGGAGTATGTGGCTGTGTGTATAGTAAACGGTACTAGGGCGGTAGTCAATGAGTGACATAAGTAAATGAGGACCCTGACATTTTCTCTGATTGGAGGAGCGTAATGAGCAAAATGCTCCGAGATGCAAACAAATATCATGTGTAGCATAGCCCATTTTAATGTTTTCCTCCTTGCAAAGATTGACAAACTTGATAACTTGAACTGTCCCTCCATGTCTTCAGTTTAATGGATACCCTCTGCAGTTGTCGCATTGTTTCCCAACCAGGATAATACATAACCTTCAGGGTCCTTTGAGTATTAATTCCTCCCCAAAAACATTCCCAAAGTGTTGTTTTCCTCCTTTCAGCCGTCTTTTAGCATTCCTCCTTTTTTCTGCTCTCTAAGCGTCAACCCGTACTGAACCAAGAAAATGACTAGGTCCTTTCTCTTTTGCATATAAGATTGAGTATCGCATTTGTACCACCCGTGTAGACTAAACATGTGCCCACTTTCTCAAAGAGCCAGCGGGACGTACGACAAGTGTATCCAGGAAAAGCGCTGTGAGCGTAAAACCTTGGCCGAGATGCTGTCTGGCTACCTGCTCTTCAGAATTTTTTACTGTGTTCACTGCTGCGCGCTTGCCTGCACAAGTGTATTATATTCTACTAAATCATTAGATACTCATGATATGATAAAAATGTTCAGAGGTACGCAAGCCACAATGATTGGGAACCACTGGCGATGACGTGAGTATCAAGTATCTTACATGCATAACATCCAGTTACAGCAGGGGTGTCAAACTCATTCTTATCGAGGGCCATTATGCCGATACGGTTTCTGTCAGAGGGCCGGCATGACTGTGATAAAATACATTTTGGGTGTATTTGTCACACTTCCAACTAGTTTTGAAATCAGAGAGAGGGTGAGGGCAAAAAGCGCTTGCCTCCCCCCCCCCAAACAATTTCAAATTGACTTACAAATGTGATATTTCGATTGGAAACTTGAATTGGAAAGGGCGTTTCGCGGGCCGCGTGAAACGATGCGGCGGGCCGGATCTGGCCCCCGGGCCTTGAGTTTGACACCTGTGAGTTACAGTATGTGGAGAGTCAAACTCCAAACGCAAGAACTTTTTTTTTCAATTGTCCATTGCAGTCAGCGGGGCAGATTTAGGTTTCTTTTTTCACCGCTGTCAACAAAAGTGTGCTTTTACTTTTTAAGTCATAATCTCCGAGGTGTACACTATATTTCATATGTCATTCTTTCTTAAACGCCCAAGCATCTACGAAAGGTTTTACGGTAGTCTCCCATGGCACGATCGCCTCCAAGGTCAGGTTGTTCTTTTCAGCGCGCTCCGAAGCCAAGAGACATTTTTCAACGAGTGAGAAAATAAGAACTCGTCTGGGGCCAACTCTTGCGGAATGTCATCGATCCATCTTCATTTCATTTTTCAGTTGAGCAAAGGGTTATTGCTTCTCAACTCTAATAAACTGCTGTTCTTGCCACTTACCACCGACTGTGTCTGTGCATGCACTTCGTGTGATCTGTCCCTTTTGCTGATAAAGATAAATATGCGGGGATGACACAGCCAGGCTGCATTTCAACATTATGGCAGTACAGTAAGTGTTATGCTTTGGCTTCATGCATAATGAAGTACCTAAGTGATAAATTGAAACATTCAAACAATAATTATTTTCTATTGCCTTATTAATATTAAGGGAACCAGCAGAAATGAGTTTTCTGTGTTGGGATCACTCATCGCAATGCACAACAAGTTCAATTAGGAGAGGTTTTAAGGGATTGTCCAAATGATAAAATATTTACATTTGACTACAAACAAAAAAACTAATGCATCAGTTCTTGCTATTTTTAGTTTTCGTGAAAATGTGTCATTATGTTTCATTGTACTATAATTATTTGTAGTGTACATCTCACCAATTAAAGATGATTCCATGCATATCTTAATGCTCAATTAGTGCTGAATTGGCTCAATTCAGTGCATTTGCATCATTCAAATCAACACGGATTCTCTTATTCAACGCTGTTTTTATTATAACCCTAATAACTATAGTATAAAGATCATTCCAGTGGGGTTTTACTTCTTCTTGTAAACTGTTAGGACTCAATCGAATCCATTGAGTATTTTTTTTCTAATATTCCCTACAGTATATGCATACATCGCAAATGCATGCAAATCAAAGTACCTATTGGTACCTGTTCCAAGTGGGTACATTGAAGTAAGAGGTACTGAGGAAGGCCTTAGTACTGTAGAACCTTCCTGAGCGACAATGTTTTTTTTGTTTTTTTTTAATTTTGTGTGTGTGTGAAGGATGGGAGTGCACAAACTCCCAGAGTACATCAAGAGGTTCTTGAAAGTCAGGATAAGTGGCTCTAGAAAATGGATGGATAGAACATGAGGCAAAGGTGATATTTTTGGGCTATTCCATTTGTTTGTTTGTTTTAATTCCTGCCTTAGAGTGAATGTCCTTTTTGGTTTTGAATTTGGTTCCTGACAGCAAAGAATACTGCCCCCATATTTTTTTTTAAAATTTGTTTTATGTAGGTACTACCCATGATTTATTACTGATATTCTAGCATGTATTTTCAAGATTAAATCATTAATTGGGTGGTCCATGAATGATTAAACAGGCGCTTCTCAGACAAAATTAGGACTAAACAGTGTGCATCAACGACATCATGATTAAAGCATAAGGCCTTCTCATTAGTAGGAAACTAATTAAAAACATAGCAGTTTGTTGTTTTTATGGTTTATAGTTTTTGGCTTTTGGCTGCCATTTGGTTGGAAGATGGGGAACTCGTTAGACGCAGCTCACACAGCAATGGAGGTGACTATTTGAGCAGTGCTTACTGGACAGGTGCTAATTAAAGTGCCCCCATTAGTTTACTACCTGATTGTCCTCCATACCCTGCTGACTGATACATCAAAGGGATAGATAACCTTTTCCAAATTTATCATACTAGAATGTATTCCCCCTACACAATTAAACATACACAAGGTGCTGAAACAGACCGGTAACTCCTAATTACATAACGTATACAGTATTCCTTTGTATTTAAGAACAATTCAAATTAATCAATTAAACATTCAACACCGTTGAATATTAATAAGGCATAAATACTTTAACTGTCGTACCCTGAAAAAGCAGTAAGTAATTTGCCTGAATAGCATGGTTTGCCGTTATAAATAAGGCCCCAAGAAATTGTCTCCCCTGGAGCTTTGAAAACTTTCAGTTATGGAATTAATTATCACTTATGTTACAGAATGTACAAAAGGGCCTTGAACAAAAACAGGCTGAGCTAAAATAAAGCTAAGCACATATTGTAAAAAGGAATTATACGGTGCGTTCGGACTATTTTTTTTCCACATCATTATCGCCATTACGTCTCATTTAGTGAGAGAAACTTTTTGGTTCACTAAACATGAATTAGCTCACTGTGTTGAAGAAAAATATACTGTGCAGAAGAAGATTGCTTACGTAGTAGGTGGGAGCTGGTGTCCATACTGCTCTGACTGCAATAAAAAGAAGCCAAAGGACAGTTGAGGGTTGCTTATTATCGCGACTAATTTCATTTTTAAGGATTTTTCTGACATGAAGGGCCTCAATTTCAACCGCTCAATTTCAGCTATTGTTTTTCCTCACCTTTGGAGAATGACTTTCACCAATGAGTGTGGAATGGCTGTGAACTTGTTGAAATGAATGGGGGGGGGGGGGTGCTGTGGAAATAATAGGGTGGTGATAATAAAGTCCCTTGGAGGCACTGATAAATTGTGATCCACTGATTCTGCTATCATCAAAGTGAATCTTGACTTTACCTTTTTTTTTTCGCTCATGATTGCAAAATGGCTCTTGCTGCCATTGCTTGTTTCTCTGTTAAATGAGACAAGTCTGTAGCTCTAAATGGTTTATATTTGGATGGGACAAAATCATATAAATAGTCAAGTCTCAATGTTTTCAAGCAAGCATCTTATTTACATTTACATTTACATTTACTTGGGTTATAGCCAGTTACAGGTTAATCGCAATCTAGCTGTTGAAACATACATTCACGCATAAGCAGATGTGGAAAAAGTAACGAAAAATTTCCTCATGAAAAAACTAAATTCTGAACTACTCTGAAAGTCAAAATAATGCTAAAATTATTTTTAATCTACCTCCCAAATTAGTTTAAAAGTTTGATAAAGATCTTGTGTACCAATTTTGTTGTCTGGTCCTGTATTTGACAAAACAGTTCACTCAAAATCACTCTAGTTAATTTTAAAGTACAGCGCCACTTTAGGAACAGATGTGACCTCGTCATTTGTTTTATCATTGCTTAAAATTGAGTATTCTGATAAACAACTACAAATGGGCCAACATTGATAATTATTTTATTTGATTTAGAAATCGGCAATGAAATTGGCAAGAATAGTTTGTCAAACGAAGAAAATGACGTGTGCGTTGGAGAGCCGGCAGGACCAAGATGGAGGCCGCTGCTTTAATCGGATGGCAAAGACTGATATTGAATGCATTTTGCCACCAACACCAACTAGCACTTGATCAAATTGAAGAAACGCTCTAAAATACTTAACTTTAAAGGCTGATTTACATGCATTTTGTCACCCACAAATATTAGTTGCTTGATCAAGAAGTGTGTGCGTGCTCCCGAAGTTTTTCGCCACACAGAAGACAGTTCTTTCCTCATTGAAATGTAATCCAGACGTTGCCTTGATATTTTGCTATTCAAATCTGGATATTCTCTACTTTACACGGTTCCAGACAAACTTGTGTGAAAAATTAAATCAATCATCTAAACCCTCTTTTTTGACATCCCTGTAGAATGTATATATGCATAAACAAAGAGAGCGAGAAGTACATATATTACAAAAATGTATGTTTTTAAAATTGAAAACTTGGATTTAATCTCTAACATAATTTCATTCTTTAGTTTGAAAATCAACACATCTGTAACATGGAATATGCCGTTTCTTGGGTGAAAGGCAACTATTCTGCAAGGCGTTTACTAATGCACTGAATCTAGGAGGGGGGGGGGGGGGGGGGATCTTTGAATCCCTCTGCATATTCCATTAAGCCGCTCATTGTTATTCTGTGCTGGGTGTTATTTCACAGCGGCAGGGAGCGACTGTGCAATTTAAGTGCTTGCTTGTTGATGTGCATGTGTCGTTACACTTACTCTATATGTAAGTGCTCATTTGACAGTCAGAATGCTAAAACTGATCGATACATCCATGCAATAGCTTTACTCTGTGTGTAGTATGTCTGTAAAATAGGTTTTGGGCTAAAGGGTTCCGCCTCCATTGATATATTGGGGGAGGGGGGCGAGGTGGGTGACCAAACAATTTACAAATACATTTCATAAGCTTAAAATTCTGTTGGGACTGACTGTATTACTCGGGTGTACAAGTCGACCTCGTGCTTTAGTCGATACCCCCTTTTCTTACTTTATTTTGAGTGAATTTGACAAAAACGTGTATAAGTCTACCCCTGACTTAGGTGGTTACACATATCATGGCTGTTCAATTAAAGCACATGTGTGTGTTATTAAAATGATGAAATTATGGCACTTAGACACATTTCTTCTTTGGATATTGAATAACATTCTGTTGCAGTTTTTTTGGGGGTCGGGACAAGTGCGAGGCAATGCACGCCCACACGTAGACGTAAATACTGAAAGTAATGTTACAACAATACTCGACTTGTGCATGGAGAAATATGGTACCTGGGGTTACAAGAATTTCTGATGAGTCTTTACCACCTCATAGGCCCGGTGTAGCACCATCACTAAGTAAGTTTGGTCATTGAGAGGAACAATGCATCTGTTGTTGCCATTGGATTAATGCTGGATGATAGAGAAAATCTTTCATTTGTTGTCGTCAGTGTTACATTTTAATTCATGAGGTTATTCTTGTGAATACCCTCAACTGCATCTTCTATTTTGATCATTCTTTTACTATGCTTTCCTTGAAGTACTTCACCGGTGTTCACATAAGGGGCATACGAAGCTCCCATCTCATCTACTTTTCAAGCAGCCAACCACACACAATCTACTTTTTTTTTTTTTTTTCCGAGGATGTTGGCGGGTCAGCAAGCGTAGATGGTGACCTAAAATTATGGGCCGTTGATACAGTGCACAGCACAACAAGTAAGGAGAAAATATTAGCTTAGTCTTTTGATGGACAACACCTGCAAAACGTTATCTAGTGACTACAACACAAACCCATAGCCACAAAAGATGTCTTTACAATAGATTGATAAACATAACACGACCCAATTTCTTTAATTAAGTTCTACTGCTTCATTCATTGAGAAAATTGGGAGGGCAACATAAACGTCTTAGCTGGTTGATATCGACATTGACAGAGCCTTGCGCATGATGTGACATCACCATGCAATCAAAACTTTGACTTGGTAAGGATCAAAATTTGTTTTGAGAGCTCGTTTCTTGCGCTCGGTCTTTTGCACTCTCCTGTAATAGTGAATCAACCCCTCGCCCTGTTCTGAGTCGTCGTAAAATTCCAACAGCTTTCAAATTACTTGGAGTAGAGCAATTTCCATTCAGTCACAATTTTTTCTCTCTAAACTCAATTTCTAGTTTGGTTTCCCAACATGTTCGGTAAACTAGACCATTCTTGGCACATACTGTGAGAGCCATTCCATCATAAAAGCGCTGCCCGATTGTTTCGACATAATGAGTGGTTAGTATTTGCCTCTTTTCACTCCGCCGCACTGTTGTTTGCTAGCTAACCTGCTAGCAGCCACCTGTTACGTAGTGTTAACCGTTTTGTATCATTGGCCGAACACCTGTCACTCACTGAGATATACTTCAAAATGAGAAAAATATTTCATGCCTAATTTATTCATTTGATTAAAAAGACTTATATGATACATTGATCATTGCAGTTTTTGTGTGCAGCTTAGATTTCTTTATGCGCAGAACATGTGTGAGTAGTGCGCAATTGCACACTCGCGCACCTTAGAAGGAACATTGATTGGAATCAATAACCGGCGTTTAAACACATAATGAAGCACATGCACGCACATCAAGGCATTTACTTGTTTGCTGGATATTACATAATGAAATGGACACATACTTATTTAGAAGAAATATTTCTACAAGGACTAAGGATTAGGTCTCGTTCTGTTATTAGTATGCATCTTGGGCAATGAGATTTTAAATAGATCCCCTTAAGTGTGTCCCTTCATACGTATCTGGCATTAAAATGCATCCCCAAACGGGCTTCATGTTACCACTTGTGATCTTGCTCTAATTTTCCCACTCTGTATGCGCACCAATACTTGCAGGTTTTGACAAGTCTCACCTGCTAGAATTGAAACAGAAGAAATGACTACAACACCTAATTAGTATTCACCGCAACCCAATCATCCAAGATGTCGTGACCACTAAAATGTCTGGTCACACTTGTTGAAGTAGGCAGTACATCAGTGTGGCCTGCAATAGAATAGTATTGTGTCCACACTGCTAGTAGAAGATGGTCGCACTTTCCTTGCAAGGAATGAAATATCTTGTCACGTCTGCTAATGACTTTCAGGGCCATCTCTCTCGTGTGCGCTTTGGGCCAAATGTCATCTCTCACATGCAACACGAAGCCAAACTTGTATCACTGGTTATTAGCCCTGAGACCTTTGTTTTCAAACTCATCCTCTCAAATGCCAGGCCTCTTTGGGCCAAAGAATTTCAATTTCTCTATTCTTGAGACTCAAAACTTTGACATCTCACCTGGCTGCCTCAATTGGACTGTTACTCCTACACTAGAGGCATAGTTGTCATCGTTTGGAAACATTGAAACATCCGGCTCCAATGAAGCAATAAGAAATGTGAAGCTTTCTATCGAACTTTCTATCGATCGTTATACTGTATGTTTTGATCAAGTACATGAAAAGTCTTACAAAACATATTCAATGCAATTCAAAACAATACTCATAGCCGTTACTGAACCCCAGTACTGTTCAATGTTAGTCATTGAGCTTATGGCTGCTCTGAGCATAGCCAGCAAAGATCAAAGTCCACAAAACTGCTAATGCTAAGATTCTTGGGATCGTTGCTATGTATGAAAATTTTAAATCAAATTAAAATATCATAAGCCAGATCCGTAGACCAGAATTCTCCCATTGCTTATGTATCATTCACCCAGCCTCTCATCTCGTTGTGATAAAAATCTCACTAATATTTAATTGGTTGGGGAATATGCTTCTGATCTGTAATGTTGTGCACATTGGTGCGTCAAAATCCGCCTTATGTGGTTGACATATCAATATTTCTTGAACAGTGTCCAATTAAAAAACAAAAACACATTTTTAAGTTACCGACTATAGCACCACTGGTCCTCGGCCCCATACCGGTCTGTGGATTAACTGGTACCAGGCCCGCACCTGAAATAATGAACTTTTTCCAATTTATGTACAGTATTATCCGAGTCTGAAAGCTATTTTATTTTGAAAACTGGACAGATTCTCTTGTATACGTTTCGGTCACTTGAGCGCCAACATTTCACTTGGAAATAAGTTAAACAAGTAGTAAAATGATGTCTTTGGGAAAAGGGAAATGCCCACTCAAGAGACAGGTGACGAGCCTTCAACTTCGAAAAAAAAAGAACGCTTTTAACAGGCAGTACCAGGAGACTTACTTAAAATAATGACTTCTTGTGGTAAGGACTTCGAGCGCTACGTCATCCAAAAAAAAAAAAAAAATGGATTCTCTACCCTTAGTTACCAAACCAGATGAGCTTCTCAAAAGTATTGGAGTCTCCCATCTGTGTAAAGAGAGAAAAAAGCTGAGGGCCCCCATTAGTTTATTGTTAATGGTGAGCGCACATTTTATGTGCACATTATAATGGCCATTCGCATTATATAATCCCCCCTGGTCCAAATGGGACATTTGCAAACATCTGATTTTAAATTGTGCAAAACATTGAACAAGATTTTCCTCGAATTTCTGACAGTCACAGTCATTAAAAAAAACAAAAATCATATTATTTTGACAAGAAAAAAAAAAATCAAAAGACTGTTACTTGCAGTCCAAGTAAATCAAGAACAATAATCCATTCATATACATTGTGTCAAAAATATTTAGCAATGTTTTAATTCAAAATATTTTTTGTGGTACTTGGTTAATCGATGGAATCAATCAAGTTAATAGAATAATCAATTAAAAAATATTACAAAAAATATTCTCCAAACAATTGGCGATCATTTTTGTTCGCGTTGATGTCTGCTGATAAACACTCATATGCATTCACACCACAGTTTATCCCCATAGAAGTCCCTGAAGTTCAAGTTTCTATGGTTAATGGAGTGGCCTTGTTACTCATCTTCCCTAATTACCCTTTGTGGTTTACGTATTGTAGATCCTCTGTAATTAAAATAATCACATACAATTGTTTCATACTCATCCTGTGAGTGTTGGTTTCAGAGCTCCAAACACTTGAAATAATTATTTTATGCTGCGGTGAAATTGGAGATAAACACCAGCAACGCACAGAAACTCATCATTTTAAAACTCATCAATCATTTTAAATGAGTTTCTCTCAGTTCTCTCAGACGGTAAATGTTTTTTCACTCAAATACTTTTGATCTCTTAGGATTTGAAATCGGGTTGGGTGAATATCAAAATTTGATTTTGATCTAGGTTTCTCACAAGCTTAAAAACATTAAAAAGTCACGTGTTTGCTAGTTCCCGATATTGTGAAAAGTACCTTGAATGCAGCATGTTACTTGTGCAACAAGTCCGACAAATATTCACACACAAGCAGGTAACATACTTATAATACTCAAAGGCACATATTCTTCCCAATCTTTGAAAAGTGACTTATAATAAAAGGGCTCAATTGCAACATTCTTCCTCTGCTCCTGATCTCATTGTGTGTACGCCATTCGTGCACGCCATTAATCTGCCTCTTAGAGGTCAACGAAAGTACAGCAAGAGCAGCCAAAATTCATTTTTAATGTTTGTGGTTTTTATTGTATTTTACTATACCAAATTATTATTTTCCTATGTAACTATTGTATGTTGAAGTGGTCCTTGAAGTTATGTTTAAAAGAGGAGTTTCGAAGGTTTAAAGGTATTTTTATTTCCGTAAACATACATTTTCACATGATGTGGCATGAAATACTATACCCTGAGGTCCTAGCGCAGTAAATCCCAAGACGTGTGTAAAAAAAACAAATTAAAAAAAAAAAAGATAAAAATAATTTGACAGAAACGATTGAGACAAAATAGAAATGCTTATGAAATGCTTTGTGTGCAAAGATTGTGTAGTTGTGGACTGTCAGAGAAATCTCTAAAAGAAGACTAGGACAAGCCTAGCTGCTAAGCAGCAAAAAGAATAACTCAGACCAGCCAAGATTGACTTTTCTCTGCCATGGCACAGGGAAAAAAGCTTGGCGAACGAACTCATACGTTGCCGATAGCACTAATTCGTCGCTCAAGCGTCCCCGCCTGCTTTTTATTCATTCAGCAAAACAATGCACATTACAAGGCACAACTAAAGAGCCAGCCGGGCGCCACCGACAGCTGGGCCAAGGTCCTGGCTCACACTTTCCTGCGTCAACAGCTCTATCGAAGGACAGGGTCGAAATGAACTAGGATTGCATAGATGGATAACAATGCACACTATTCTAGACAAGAAATAAGCACATAATGATAACAACCTAATATAGGATTCCCTTCACATGGACTTTCCAAAAATAATTGCGTTCAAGAAAAGTGTTCAGTCTGCAGGGATCAATAGGCATGAAGTTTCGAAATGAGTGAATACCCTAATTCCCTATAAGGCACACCTTTTTTTTCCCCCAAAACTGAAGATCAAAAGTATGGGTGCGTCCTATAAATGGTAATTTAACACTTGACCTGCCACAGCGGCCGCTTTCGGCCAATACTTTAAACAGGCAAAACGCACGAAAGCGTCCGTAACAGCCATTGCATAAGTTCTAACGTATCCTGAATATTCTGAAAATTGTTGCCTGTTTCAGACTAAAAAATAGAAAAACATGTGCCTAACAAAGGCTGATTTTTCCCAGTTTAGACTCGCGGCCGTAAAAGGTTACAAATTAGATTTGTTTTTCTTTTTTCTTTTTTTTTTTTAAATTTGACACCATTTGAGAAAGATTGATCCGTCAGCTCCATAACCGCAGTTTTGATGAACATACAGTATGTACATTTTTATATCGGCCGTATTCTTACTTACAATAATTACCGTAACGGGGCGATCTAGATGGCGGATGTCTTTTGCAAGCGCTGGTTGCAGCTCACAGCAGCTCGTGTTAGCTGTTGTCAAAGCTCTATTTTTAATAAAAGAAGCGAGCAAACTGAACCACCGTCCGAGTCCTTCCTTGTTCACACAAAGGAACATCACTAAAATGGAGAAAATCATGTAAACGATGTTCTGATGTTTCCATCTGATTCAATTAATAGTGGCACGGTCTAGGTTTGTATCCATCAATCCAAACATAAAGATCGTGAATATTATTACAATAATTGAATACACAAAAACAAGTCGATATCCCGGCAACTTACACTAAATGTATTACATGTGTAAAATGTACTGTCATCACAAACTTTAAATCAATTTGAGATTGCAATTGTTGTTTAGTTTGTAACTATTCTTCACGTTACTGTAACTTTTGTCTCTTTCCCCGTTTTAAAGGAATGCCCAGGTTTGCCAGCCAGCCAGCACCTGCATCTGTGCATCAAGGCGACAACCAAGTCATGGCCTGCGATGTCAACTCGGACCTGGTGCCTTTCACCCGCTGGGAGAAAGATCGTCAGCCACTCGAGCTCAACTCCAGGCTCGTGCAGTTACCCAGCGGTGCCTTGGTGATCAGCAACGCCACAGAAAATGATTCTGGTCTTTACCGCTGCTTGGTGGAGAATGTTGGCTCATCAAAGTCTAGTGACGAGGCACAACTCCAGATCCTGCCAGGTATGTCAAGTAGGCTATCACACTCATCTATTTTTTTTTTATTACCCGATTTAAATGTTTGTTCTGACTTTTCTGCAGCAATATGAAGACTAATCCTTAAATAGTTGGCGCTTAATTGTTCACTTTAAACGGATTGTCTGTCTTGATGTTGGGCATTTTATTCTGCTAAGATTGTGAGGCAGTTTGTAATGGTTTTAAAGTGGTGGAGACCACTGTATTAAAAAAACAAAAACAAAACTGTTCCGGTAGCTCTGGTGTTTATCATAGTACAACATTTAGGAGAGCACTGCAAAGTTCAAGTTGCTGTTTGTGAAAGAGACAAAAATAACGGATTTAGAGAAATCTATTGCTTTGAAAATCACATTAAAGCCATGTTTTTTGTTTATCTAAACTGCCATATTGGATTATCTAAATTGAGTTGGGTGTATCTGTTCATCTTGCAAAACACCCAAAAACGTAGTCCAGGAGAGGCCAGCACAGCGCTCAAATGATCCAAATTCAAAGAAATGACATACAAAGATATGTCTCACAAATGTTTGTTTCTGGCATTGCAAAAGACTTTACATAAGTCATTCTGTGTCTATATGAAAACCTTTTTAGTGGGGTTGAAATCCTTGGATAGGTTCACACTGTAGCCTAAAATGACTCCATTCCAATTTATTTCTTTTTTCGGCCAATCTGTCTCTGATGTTTGATTGCAGTGTGAACGACACATTTTTTCAAATGCGACCCGGTGCCACTTGGGTATGTGGTACTAAATCCGATACAGATCCGATCTTTTGACATGCGAACTCAGTCTGACAACATACGTGACAACCAAGCGTTAAAATTGTGTACTCAAAAAGGAACAAGCAGGTTGGAAAAACCAAAAGAACAATAGCGGTCGAGGCGAAGACAACTCAATGAAAGGAGAGCGAGGTGTATTTTGTCTCTCGCTCTTATTAGGCGAGCGCTTGCTCGCTGGGAGTAAGTGAGCGAGAGAAGCATTGTTGGCACTGCACAAAATGAAATGACAAACACCTCACCCTTCCCCTCATTAATTTACTCCTTACATATAAAAGATTGCAAATATTCTGGCTCAACTATGACAACCATTTCAACATCGCCACATACTTTCGCAAACATGTTTAGCACGTTCGCCGCATGTGAGGTCACAATGTCCTGTGTGTTGCGCTGTTAAGCAGTCAGACACAGATAACAAAGATCCGATTTCATAAAAAAAAAAAAAAAAATCAGAATTGAGCATCAAGCCCTGCAGTGAATTGCCATGATCTACTCCAGTTCTTCTCAATTATATTTGCCAAGCCACCCTCCCCAGGAAAGAGAAAACCTTCCCCCCATTTGCCACACGGACCATAAATGAGATTATTTTCAATAAAAATTGCGTAAGTATACCTAAACCTGTATGTTGTTTAACATAAACAAAGAAAAAAGCAAGATAATTCAACAGTTCAACAGTTTTTAATTGTTTTTACAGCATTTATACGGGTTACAGCTTACTCTAAAATTGAAAAAAAATACCCAAGTGCATCAACGTGCCTGAAACTTAAAAAAAAAAAATATATTGCAAATTTATATTTTATTGCAATTACATTTCACATGACAAAAACAAAGCCTTTTCCACCACCAACATTTTGGAAGATGTTATTTGATTAGGTATTATGCACATATTATATGTGTCTTGATGAACCATGTTCTTTAATTAAGTGAAATATTTAAGTATTTTCACCCCCATCATTCTTCTTGACATCCCATAGAAACTTTTATAGATTGAAAGAAAGCCCTTATTGTTTGGATATTTGTCATTATTCATGTGTACATTATTGCATGGATGGATGTTGTTTTCTGTCCGAGTTGGAAATTTCCTGGCATGTTTGAATGCACTATGCAGTTAGCTGCTGGACACATTAACACTGTAGACAATTGCCGCATCATGCAGTGAATGCATAATTGACTTGTGGTTTCTTGTCATCCCTGACTATGACATTTTTAAAGGTGATGAGTTAATAATGTTGGTAGACGTGATGTGATTTCGTCACAAACGTACTTGCGAGGATCAGCTGGTTGTTAGCGACCACAACTTTGAAGACCAACTTCAAAAGAAAAGTGCACTACGGCCATTCCCCTGATGTCCACACATTCTTTGGTGAATGTATTTTGAAGTTTCCTTTCACAGCACGTGACCTTGATAGTGTGTTGTACCCTAGTTTATTTACATGTAAGGAAGGAATGCATTTTCTTTTAAATACGTGAATTTGGGGATATCAGTATCAATATTTGAAAATATAAAATGAGAATTTTGATTCCTATGTGATTCTAAATATTAATTTATTGGTTTGTTTGTCAGATTTCTTTAGTTCAACATAGCCTTTTGCATTTTGTTTGGGTGGAAAAAAAAGGTGTTTTCTATCATGTCACAAACAATCTTGAAATGATTCATGATTCTTTATCAAGCTTCTCTGAAATATGTTTATTTTTGGACGTCATGACAAATATCAAACATCCGGCAATGCAGAGTAAAGGAATTGGGCAAGGGTTGTTGTTTGTTACTACTAGGTTTGTAATTTCAGAGGTAAATGACGCTGGCTCAAAATTGGCCTTTTGTAAAAACTGTGCACAGCTGGAAGGAGTGTTGTTGCTTACCGTGGCCCTATTAGAGAAAGTCTTCGAAGTCCAGAATTCCTCTGTGGCACTGCCTCGTCTCATCCCTCTACACATTACTAAGTTGTTAGGCACCAGGCTCCTGCCGGCAAAAAGAAGATATTAAAAGCCATAAATTAGTCTTCAACAAGAGCTCAGTAGGGGATTTATCTATTTTGTCTCTGACAAGGTGCTAGATGTCAAAAGCCTAGTTCAAAAATAATCATAGTAGTATGAGGAAAAATTGGACATTTTTTCACCGGGTGTTCAAGTGACGGCCAAAGGGGGAAAAAAATGTGATTTCTTTGGTTCCCTTTGGAATGAATTGGGTAGTTCTGATCACATGTTCAAATACAAATAAATAATTGCAAGTATTTACATTTTGGCATTATTTAAAACAAAACTTATAGTGAGGTCACAGATAGTTACTTTGAGGTATGGGAGATTTTTTTTTTGCATTCCAGAGAGATGACTTCTTTCAAGTGGCTGACAATGACATTTTTCATTCGTTCTGGTGTCAAGAACAACTGCGCCTTGGACCTGAGCTCTTTTGAAGTTTTTTAAGACAGATGACCCTCTTAATTTGAACGATGGCTTCTGTGGCTCACTAACTCACTCTATGATTAACCCCTGGCATAACCGAGACTTGCCTTTTTTTTCTCATTGCAGAAACCGGAGACGAAAGGAAGCTAGAGTTCCTTGTGCAGCCTGTGCCTGTCACCAAGGTTCTGGGCGCTAGTGTCTTGCTGCCCTGCGTGGCTACAGGTTTTCCAACTCCTCATGTGCGATGGATGTTTAAAGATAAACTGCTAGAGGAAAGGTATGAGTAGTCAACTTTGCCATTTTTTTTAACCCATGAAATCATTGATGCATTAGTTTGTTGTCATTTGCCAAAGAAATGTTGAGTTTATGAAAAAGAAAATTTCTGAAACTTGATGGTTTCCAGCAAAATGTAATGTTTTTTTGTTTTGTTTTTTTTTTACACTTAGCCCATATAGCAGTGTGACACGCGGAAAACTGAATGGCTCATTCAAATGCTCAGAACGAAGAAATGTCATTTAGATCCTAAAGTATTACCACATACATGAAAAAAAAAAAAATCCCTTGAATGTGGTTTTCTGCTTTTGGTCTGTGCCATTTGCTTGTTCGTTATGCTTCAACAGATAGCTACAGTATACAAGGCGTGATGCAAAAGTTCCAGGACTGGCCTCATAAAAGATAAAATTCTAACTATGATTTAATCATCCTTCAGCTTTTGCCCACAATGTTCTAAGCGTTCGAGAACGTCATCTCCGTGATGAAGCATTCTCCCAACCCACCCACCTGCTTGAAGAAGTAGATGATAAAAGAATGGCCAGGAGAGCTGATGAGGATTTCAGTGGAATGTATGAAGTAGTTGAAGAGGATTGTTAAGTTTTTCAGACTCCCAAGAGTATGTTTTGTGGCACCAGTCCTGGGAATTTTCTGTCTCAAGTCGTAATAAGCTCTATAGATATTTAAGTGGGTTAGCTAGGTAGCTGTGTAGGTCAAGTGTCATGTTCAGCCTCTTCTGGCTCTCACGGCTTTTAAAATGTAGCCGAGTAATTATAATAATTAATGGAATATTGCTGTTGCTCAAGTTGTTAATGCTGTTCTACCAGTACCCCAGGGGGTACCTGGACATGGCATACAAGCCACACAGTCGGTAAGGTGAGGTTGCCAACTTTTCTACAGCGAGGTCATCCACAAATTATGAACTTAGCACCTGTGCCCGCACTCCTATGGCGCTCATTATCTCGGAAAGAGCAGATGAAATCTTAAAGTGAAAGTTGAAAGGAAGTTGGACTCTCACCACCTTTTTTTTTTTTAGTTCTACAGATGATTGTGTTTCATGATACTAAGTTTTGGTCTTGACTGAATTGTGTTTCTGTACATCTATGACTTTCCAAGATGACTTAACATATTTCATCACATTTTTATTTCAATGCCTTAGAATACCTCATATTCGACTCTAAAGGGAATGGGTTAAAAGGTACTTATTAATCTAGCTTTTAATTAGCAAATTCCATTCGGCGTAAACGCCCGCCCCCCAGGTTACCCATACTGGTAATTAGCATGTGCACTCCAAACAACAGGGAGAGTAATTTAGGATGTTAAAGTAAATGCCGCCTTACTGCCTTCAGAGCTGAAATGGATTGTGGCGTGATTCTGTTACCACATTTTGGTTTCCCTGTGACATTGATGAGTGAAAGAATAGCTTTGTTGTCCCTGAATCTCCTGTTGAGCAATAGCTGAGAGCTAGACACTGTTGTCAGCTCTTAATTAATGCACAATGTGGGAGTCAAAGAAAGGAAGCGACAAAAAGAGTCTTAATTGGTCTTGGGACTAAACGGGCCTTGAAAGTGACAACATAAATGCTTGAGATGCGAAATATTTTTTGGGAGACTCTTCCAAGCAGCCAATTGAAATTTGTGCGAATCTGACGGCAAGGAATATTTGTTTTGTTGTTTTCCCATCTCCATTCCTGGAAAGCTCGCTGATTTGCAACACAAAGTAAGTGGTAGTTTTTGAAGCCACTGATTCTCAAGCATCTCACTCTTCCCCCAAACTTACTTCTTTTTTTTTTTTTCCTCTGACTTTTCTACAAGCACTTGGCGCCATGTATCTTTATTTTGATTTGGAGCATGTGGCAATGCAGCTGGTACATAAATTTCCCTGGTTTGTTAAGACAGACACGGATTAGGAAACCACCTGAAATAAAAATATAGAGCAGGTGGTTGGTGTTCTTTCAGTCTTGATTATTCCCATGAGGCATAGTTGCATATTTCCTTTAAAAAGCCATGCTGATGTGTGAAGTAAACAACATTTGTCTGCTATTGTTTTGGAGAGAAATTCATTTTTCAGAATATTTCTAACTACAGTTGACAACAGCTCGGCGAACACAATCAACATCGTTATTTGATTTCAATAAATCCCAGTATACTTCATTGTAGTTCATCAACCTTATATACAATCTCAGGGATAACAGCCACACATAGGCAGTGCTTCAAATTCCTTATTGTTTGTCCAGGCCTAGACAGGCCCGGAGTAGGCCGTCCGGAGCATTATGTACATACCTGGTGGGCCGCTAGAGGCGCTGTTTCTGCCCGCAATTTAATTTCAAAATTATCTCCCCATTAAGTTTACATCTATGCCATTGCAGAGTTCATAAAACGTAAAGTATAAGTGGTTGAATATTGTCGTGCTTCCACGTGTGATGGCGAAGCGTGGGTGGACAGAGTCACACGACAAAAGTTCCTCCTTTGTGCACTTGACTTGCCTCCAATACGCACACAGATTACAAGCACGAGTGAACGTTCCTTAAGTCACACTCTACGTTGTTCTTGGCCTCTAGCTCGGGCACAGACAGCGCTTAGCAGTATCCTTGCAGTGAGCCGTGAGTACCAAACAACAACCATAGAACAACAACTCGTCTCGCGATGACGACCGCTAACTGGTTGCATTCAATGACCAAACTTGGCTCGGGAAACTAAAGCAAGAAATTGATACACAGCTATAGGTCGTCAACATCTTAATTGCCTTACAATATTTAGTATGTTAAATTCCAAAACTTTTCAGAGAATGACAGGAGCTCAAAAATGTTTAGCACTGTGTTCCCTTTAACTTATTATACAGTATCACAACTGCTCAAATAAACTCCAGTTATCTAGTAAAGCATTCAGTTGCAAAAATAACATACAAGTATTGACGTTGGGTGGAGTGGTAAGCTAATTTAAATGGATCCACTAATATGTGTAACACTGAACGTCATCGTTAAAAGGCTGTGAACTAATGTATCCCCAGAGCTAAAAAGGAGTCCCATTCCGGCCATACACATACATAATATAAATTATGTACATACACAGCAGCCAACCGGTGATCAAAAATCATTGGAGACCATTACAGTTACCGCATTTTCACGGCCATAAGGCGCATTTAAAAGTCTTAAATTATAGGCAAACTCGATGAGGCATCATGACACGGTGCGTCGCATGTGTGCACCGAGTTCCAAAATCTGTAAATGTTGCTGACATCGGTGAGGGCTCCGTGACTGACTGACTAAATCTTTCCTGCCCATGCGACACTTATTCAAAAAAAAAAGGAGGATGTGATTGAAGACAGGATGCGCATGTTAAAGCGGGAATGGTGTGTGGAAAGAGGAGGCATGACATGCACTTTAAGAAAAAAAAATGGTAGAGAAAAGAATGTCAATCAAGAAAAAAAGAGCATCAATTGAAAAAGAAAAAGAATGTCAGCCAACGCTTGATTGCCGTTTTTTAGTGCCCTGAATTGACAGCTTGAACTTCATTTCGAAGCAACACTGCGTGAATAAGATTGATTTCAGACCAGCACTATGTTGCACACAATGGAGGCGACTCACTGGGAACCAATTATTATCAAGTTGGTTGAGTTGAAGACTAAGCTTCTAGACAAGAACTTCAAAGCAAAAACACAGCTTGCCGTTCGTGTCATATGTCACCTGTACCATAAGTACATTTTGAAATATTGGTTGACTTCCTCACAATTTTGATTAGGCTGCCCCTGCTTGACAGGCGGGGCATTGCCTCGTATGTCTCCTAGTGCTTCTACCAAATAAACGAATCACCCCCCCCCCGCCCATGTGCATTGATCCCCTGCTACTCATCCAACATCAAACTCACAATTCATTCTGATTAAACTCGAATCCCCAAAGGTAACAAAACACTATTTAGTTTCTCAGCACTATACATTGAGCCGATGACATCATCGTCACGTGCCTAGGGGGCCCAGCAAAGACTGTCTGGGATCTTTGTATACACAAGCCCTGATGACACTCATGAAAAGTCATCTTTTGTTATTTGGGGTATCACTCTGTTGTCTAATAAAATCCTCTAGTAGTCAATGAAATGGATGAATTATGCATGATGCCCTGCAAACAGCGAATTGGCAGAGCATGTAAATCAAGCTTCTTCTCAAAGCCTGTCACTCCTCCATCTCCCCTCCTCCTCGTCCTCTCGAATTGATTTGAATGTGACTGGATATTGTGTTTAGTCGTGTAAGAAGACAGACGAGCGTGGCAGGGAATTTGTCTGAAATTGGACTGCAGAATAAACCTATCATGCAAATGTCTTGCACAGAAACCCTCCCATTTTCTTTACTGCGGTAAAGATGAAACACACAAACATGTACATTCAAGTATGGGCCTCACTCCTGCTGTTTCTTAAGGCTCTATACGCTAAAGGAAATTAATCATGGCTTTTTACCGTTTTGTCCATGCTTCATTATAGCCAACTGCATTTAATAGCGTTTTTATACAAAGGCCTTTACAATTATTTATCCACCGAAAGTAAGAGCCTGAAAAACCTTTTAGAATCTAATATAAAACCATATATTATTGGGCTTAAACCCAGCTTGTAAAAATCAATAAACTAGTCCGTTGCTTGGTTATTAATTGCAGCTTCAGAACAGAAAGCTACTTGTGGCAAAGTTTCTTTTCCACAATGCACTTGTTTTGACCCAAGATCCACTTTCGGAAGTAAACTCATCAGCTCCTACTTTTACTTCTCTAAGAAGAAACATCCTTTAATTGCGTCTTGAGTACACTCGTGAACATTTGGCCTTGCATTAGAACATTTTAGTTTTTCAAATGCATGCACACACACACACAAGGTGTGTTTAAGTGGGTGGTAATAGGGAAGTTGTTTTCAACTCATGCACTGTACACTTATCACAATTATGTGATTGTTGTTTAATATCACAAGCATGAAACTAATGAAAGAACGCAATTTGTATGAGTGCAAGTGTTGTTGCGTGCATTTTTAACAGAAATAATTGCAGCGTAAACATATACCACATATTTTTTAAAGTGAAGACCATTTCTCTGACACGCTATATTAGGGACAGGCTAATATAATGTCAGTTTGTATCATGATAGACATGTGATCGATATCAACAGAAATTATGGTATGTTCGATATAACCTATGAGAGAAAAAAAGAGAAACATATCCTGACTAGTATGCTGTATGTTTTAGTTAGAGGCTACAGCAAGGGTCCCCAACTACCGGTCCACGGCCTTCTACTGGTCCGTGGATCAACTGGTACTGGGGCGCACCCAAAATAATTAATTATTCCTGCTTCATATATTATCTGACTCTAAAAGTTTTTTTTTTTTTTTTTTAACTTTTATTTTGAAAGCTGACTTGGATTATCTGTGATTCATTTTGGTCCAGAGGTAGGCAACTTACATGTTTCGGCTGGTCTGTTATTTGTCAGAGCCCTGCCCCCTTTTCATCATTGTCGCTCCGTCATTCTTTTCAAGCCAGACGAAATTGTAATCTTCGGTCAGTCTGTGTATCTTTGCTCAACATTTCACGACCACTAGACGGTGACATTTGGCTTTTTTTTCTGGTCCTTCATTTCTCAGGCGCTTTTTTCTGTTTTAGTATTTACACCCAAAGAAAACGCAATGTCTGTGGTTATACAGTTACACTGCAATTGAAACACAACACAGTGATATAAGTGTAACACAAAAACAAAGCCAGCTCAAGGTTTTTAACCCGAGGCTGTAAATACACCATCATGTTTAATTAATGCAGTTAACAATCATGTCCACTGGATGGCATCATCTTGCTTTGCTTGTCTCTCAAAAAGTGATTTCGGTTCTCATAACTGCCTGGCCTCCAACTATTAAAGACAGTTTCATGAACATTTGTCGACATTTGTCTAAATTTCATTTCTCACATACACTACAAGCGAAACAAAGTATTGCTGAGGTTGAATTTACTAAAAAAAAAAAAAAAAATCCTTATTTAGGGGAAAAAAAAAAAAATATTGTGTATTTTCTGGCCAAGAGCCAATCAGAGAAAGAATGCAAAGAATGCATTTAAGTGACATTTTTACAATCCATTTCAATCTTACCAGTCTGACGTTCCCAACACCCCCCCAATTTCAGAGCCCCGTTGAACATGAAAGAAGTTCATGAATGACAACCCCATAAATGGCTTGCTGAGAAATTGAGTTGGTGCAGGAAAGTGGGGGTCAAGGGGAACAGTCAGTTGTTGAGGACACTAGAAGCACCATCACACAAGATGGTTCCTACATAAAAATGGCTACTCTTCAGCACAGTGGATCTTTTTCTAAAACAAAGTGCGCCACAGTCATGGGACGATCCCATGAGACGAGATGTCTTATGATCCCATGAAACAAGATGTCTGACGAGATTCATCCTTCAACAAAGAGACGAGATGAGAATTTTGCTAAAATTGCTATACAAAATCATGCGTGAAAATATGAATTTTTCCTTTTTCAAAATGTTACTTACTGAGCAGACCCCAAAAAACGTAATGATCCAGTGGGGCCAGGCTCATTTTTCAGCTACAGCTGCAATCTTGCCCAATACCACATATTGCCTCAAAGGTCAAAGGTCCCGGTTCAAATCCACCTGGCTCCGGCCTTCCTGTGTGGCATTTGCTTGTTCTCCACGAGCCCGCGTGAGTTCTTTCTTGGGACTCCGGCGTCCCAAATACATGCATGGCAGGTGACTTGGACATACTGAATTAGGTGTGATTGGGTGCGTGAATGGTTGTTCGTCTCTGCGTGCCCTATGATTGGCTGACAACCAGTTCAGGGTGTCCCCCGCCTACTGCACGAAGCCAGCTGAGATAGGCACCAGCAAGCCTGCGACCCCTGTGGGGATAAGCGGCTCTAGAAAATGTGTGTGTGTGTGTGTGTGTGTATATATATATATATATATATATATATATATATATATATATATATATATATATTTTTTTTTTTTTTTTTTTTTTTATTTTATTTTTTTTTTTAACTTGGTGAAATATACAGTATAAAAAGAAGACAAAACATTTCAACTTAATTATGAATTACCATTTTTTTGTAATTATCAACAAATGTATTTTTTTTATTTTATTTTATGTCATTCCAGACCTTGAATTTTTGCCGATCGTGGGAATGTTGAATGAGTGGTCCACCAACAGTGAAATTGCTTCACCGCAAGCCACTTATTTTCTCTTCCATGGTCAAAAGAGACCATAATTCCATCTCAAGTGTTCTTTCTCTGCTTTTAAATTCTGCAGTCATTGTTTCCTCTAAGCAACTTGACAAACTCACCGGTGGTCTTGTATGTTCTCCTCTAATATAAGAGGAAGCTGTCAATGCGGCACGAAAGGCTGAGCGTCTCAATAGTTGTCCTGGTGCGACAAAATGCAGACTGCTCTACGCTGTGAGCCGAGGGACGCCTTTCAGAAAAAGGGTTCATGCGGTGTAGTTTGGATATTCACAGCCAACCAGCATGATTGGCCTTCTCTTCAGCTGTTCAAAGGAAAGTAATCAATCCACAGAAAAGCAATTGCTTGACATTTTAGATCTACTGTATGGCATGCTTCGAAAAATATGGTTTCCCTAGTGTTCAGTTCACCTTCTTGACTTGACTTAACAACAAATTGGTGAATAACTAGTTTTAAAGTCAGAGGGCATTGGTTAGGATGCCTCCCGGAGGCCTTCCCCGGTGAGACGTTCCGGGCATGTCCCACCGGGAGTAGGCCCCGGGAACGACCCAGGACATGCTGGAGAAACTATGTCTCTCAACTGGCCTGGGAATGTCTGGGGATCCAACTGGAGGAGCTGGACCAAGTGGCCGGTTAGAGGGAAGCCTGGGTTTCGCTGCTCAAGCTGCTGCCCCCACCGCTCGACCTCGGATAAATGGACGGGCGGGTGGACAATAATTGATGTGGTATGTTATATATGGCGTCCGAGCTTTGAGATTGATGACTGTGCTTTAAAAGCTTGGAAGTGATTGAAACACCATCCGCAGCGAGTGTACATCCACATTTAAGGAGGGTCAACCATTTTGACTCTTCGAATGCTGTCTGTTTGGCTTTATGGTTTCACTATACACCACAAAAGCAAATAGTTATCTGTTGATAATTGGGTTGGTTCTCAAAGTGACTGCAATAAGAAGTTACATGATATAATGGTATCCAAAACAATAATTCCCCATCTAATATTGTCTTTGCACTGGTAAAATAATGTTTTGAGTGTTCTCAGAGAGACATAAATTCAACAAAGAGTTTATTATTGTGCTTGTACTTTGCATTAGTGTACAACTATGCATCATAATGAAAGTTAGTCTGCCAGTTCTATGTTGTTATATGAGTGCGAGAGAGAGAAAAGGCATTCTTTATGCCTCATACCCTCTGTGTGATCCATTAGTTTCACACTGTTGTAAACTTTAACCAGACTGGTAAACATAGTGTCAAATCAATATCTCTCTCAACATTATTACGTCTTTATGGGCCAGATTTTTCTAGGATCAATAAAGCCTCCACTTACCAGACCTACCTTTATGAAGGCAGAATATTTTATGCTGCTCTGATAGTGGATACCATCCTACACTGCAAGTTGTCATAATATTGTGGCTTGTTAGTGTATGTGGTAAAGATGGTTGTTTTTATCTAACGTGCTGGAAGTCCGCTGTCGGTGTTGCACTTTGAAATGATCATACTTAGTCCTGAGTTGAACAGTGTGTTGTCCATCAAAAGAAGCCAAGCAGCGATGGTCACAGCATGTCAAGTGCCAGCACAGACTGTTGCCCACTCAGGGAGAAAAAATGAGTAGCTGTGGAAGCCCTCCTTGTAGCTGCTGAGAGCAAAAAAAATAAATAAAATAAAAACAAAGTCAACCTGCCACACTTCACTGCACTCCTTACCTCCGCATGTATCGCTCATTCACAACCTGCGCGCCACAGCTACATCCATCTTGCTGTGACCATGTTTGGATAATACCCCCGGTTTCTTTTTTTTTTCCATTATTCTGATTCTGTTCTGAAAGTACCGTTCTAGATGTAAGCTATTGATTTGTATCTAACGCACCTCACCTCTTCATCCTCCTCCTCCTTGTCGCATATGCTCTAGTGGTTGTTGAATCAAGCTCGAGCTTGGCCACAAACCGCTTTCCATTGGGCTAAGGGAAAATCAAAGTGAGTGTCATTTAATTAGGCCATGGTCAATGGTTCACTGGAAAGCTGTGTGCGTGTATTTCTAGAGCTGGTGTAAATATTTTTGATTATTTTTTAGACTGGTGGTGTACTCATGAAAAGTATGTCTTGTTAGTTTTCAAGGAGCTTTTACCGCAGTTCCTTTGGGTGTTTTCATGCACAAAATCACAAGGACAAAGACAAATACAGCAGAGTGTAAAGCATCCCTAAGTTTGCGTTTTCTTTAGGTAGCCTACATCTTAATAGTGAATGAAAAATGATTTGTTCTTGACTGTAGCCTGTTGCCATCGCTCACTACAGTTGCCGTTTGGGTTCATTAACAGCTGATGAAAGAAAACAAAAATGATGTTTCTCGAGGCATTGTATCAATAATTCACTTATTACTGTTTTGCTGTCTCACTGAAAACATGAGTCCATGCTAAAAACGAGTGTCATTTATAGAATGTACCGATGGATTTTTACAGCATAGTGACTTCTTCCAGATCTCAGTATCCAACCATTGCATAAAAGATGGATTGATTCACTTGAACGTACATTGCAAGGCTTAAGAAGAGAAAGCCAAAAAGAACTCATCATCAGAGATTACAGTTCAGTGCGGTGCTCATATTTAAAGGGAGTCGGAAGAAGTACAAAACTGATCTCGTCCTACGCCTCGTTTTCTATATTTAACTCATTTGATGTTAACAGAGTAGTTGGTCTTTTAAATATTTATTGTTTAAAAAAAGAGTGTGATTTGGGGAGCGGAATTTATTGGTGATATGTTTGTTCTGCCTGATAGTGGAAGGATAAGAGGGGCGCAGACCACGGCCCGATGGGGAGCACTAGAAAGCTGAAACCTTCTCTAAGAATATGCTTCAGGGAATAAAGGCTGAAATTAGTTTCTACTAAATCGGTAGATGTGGAAAAAGTATGTGATTGTATTGTGGGCAGCCCGTGAGTCCTTAACCCATCAATACTGTGAGAAAATGGACTTGAGGCAAAGTCTTAATTTTATACTATTCCTCGATCCTCTTTTTCTTTTCTCCAGTGAGGACCGCAGGGAATTGCTTGGAGGTGGCAGTCTTCAGATTTCCAATCTCACAGAGGACGACGCTGGCGTCTACACTTGTGTGGCTGACAACACCAATGCAACAATTGAAGCTCAGGCTCAACTCACTGTGCAAGGTAGGTAAAGGCCACTTGTCATTGCTCTCAGTCATTCACGGGTGCTTAATAAGTCATTACCAAATTTCTACAAAACATTTTCCGAATCACGTTGGACATGTCTACACCTAAACTGCAACCACAACAATGCATTCCTCTTAACCTTTTCCTGTGTTGTTTTTGTAAGACTGCGTACAAAGATGCAGATCTTGTGTAAACAAGTCATCAGCTGCATATCCATTACGGTTTTTTTTTTTGTTTTTGTTTTTGCTAGGCGAAAGTGACACTTCTACAATTTTAATATAGTACAATGTCGACTTGTAGCGGTTTCCATTTAAGCGTTTTTTTTCTTCAGAGGCGCCGGTGCATACAAAGCGCGGATTGTGCCTGCTTGTGCACGCGGTCTCCTTAATAAGCATGGTTCGAACAAGCCAGCTACCGAGCGAACCGAACCAGTCGAGTGGGTGCCGATGGAAGGAAAAATATTAGCTTACCTCTTCCTTAGCTTCAAATCTGCGCTCTGGATGACCAGACAAGTCAAGAGCAACGCAGTCTTGCTGCAGTTTGAAAATTTGTGTGACGCACGAAATTCACCTGGCCGCAAATGTGAATGCGGCGTTTCACTGCATTGCTAATGAAAGGGGTTGACCGTCACGGATCAGGTGATCGTGACTGATAATGGTTGATATGGTCAGAGGTAGACACATTAAAAACCTGGAACACATTTCATGCTTTGCTCATACTCTCAATATACGCAGATGCTCACTTAAATGTTCATATCTTGTTTGTCATAAACAGACTGAAAAAAAAATCATTTGTGGAAATGTTTTCACACATTTTACTGTAACAACAATTTCCTTTGAAATTACACCTTTTATTGTACGGATACTGTTTATTTTGTATCATCTTCTTTTATATAATAATAGCTAGATAATTTAAAGACAGCTTCTAAGCGTGGCTGTTTTTGTGGAAAAAGGTATGTTCCTTACAAATCAAACCCGTGTTTAAAAAAAAGACACTTTTTCTACTTTTATTATGCTGCCTTGTAAAACAACAAGCGGCAATATGACGATTCTTCGCACATATTTCGATTGAAGCAGAAATCATTTTAATTGATTCATTTTGAATCAAAAATCGATTCTGAATCGAATCGTAGACCCAAAGATCTGAATCAAATCTTAACAATCAAAGCTTTCTACCCGTACTGGACACTGCAGACTCCTGCATTAAATTAAAAAAAAAAAAAAAAAAAAATCAAAGGTGAAGTATAAACGTGAATATCCTCTGTTGCCCGACGAGAAAACAATGAACATTTGTTCCCTCTTTAAATTGCATTTTTTCAAGTGGTCATAAAGGACCCATCTCACTAACTGTTAGCTAAACTGCACATGGCCACTGTTGACTTGGGTTTATGGTTTCATGAAAATATTGTCCTAAGAACATATTTGAAATGCAAGTCAGTCCCACTCCTAATTTAGGACAAATGAAAAAAAAAAACATACAGGTCACCTAAGAGACAGCTGCTTTTTGATGTTGAGGAGGAAAAAAAAAATCAGTGAAGGTATTTTTTACTCCCTTCTATCAAGTCAACAGTTAGGTGTGAAGCAACAATGAAATTGGGAAACACCCTGAGGCTGTCCCCCCAATGTCATCCCATTTCACACAAAGCCACTAGGACTCCATCCCTTCTCTCTCAAATCTCTTTCCTCTCCTCTTCAACACCCTTTCACCATTTCCTGTCAGACACTGCGATTAAAGGAGACAGTAATGGAAAATTGGATCAGGTAGCAGGAGGACATCTGACTTTGCTTCCTTTGAGCCTTGAGATCTGCCACTTCAATTCCTTGAAATCCCTCATGTCTAATACCTGACCCGTGACCCAGCTTCCATGTAACAGCCGTTTTGGAATTGATCTCCAATATATTTTAAAGCCATTGGTCCTTGTGTTAAGTTAAAACAGTGGCGTTCTACTCTTGTACACACACAGAGTAAATTGCTTTTTTTTCCAGACCAAATTAATGACGAAACAAGATTGTGGCATCGATTTTCTCCCTGAAAGATCAATCGATTCCCCCAAGAAATACCTTGCGCTTGTAAATGAAATTCATACAAATTATTTTTCTATGCTGACGTGTTGGCATCTTTTTTTGATATATTTGGAATTGTAAACATAATGTTAGCTATGGACTGCTAAAAAGAAAATAAAAAGCATTTATACATTACGGTGATACCTCGCTACTTTGGAATTATATTGCTTAGAGATGTTATAGTTGTCTATAAATGCACTTGTCTCTGGCACTCCTTGGAAGTTGAACTACTACTGCAGTACACATATTTACTTTAACCTTAAATGATTAAACGTTATACCGTAAATGTACTGGTATGCCCTCTCTTTTCCGTGTCCAGTCACGTGCCTTTACGTTTAGCACTTCCTCGGACGTCCGACTAGAGCGAGTAACAAGAAGCTTATCGAACATGATTAAAACACAGAGTTAAAACTTTAAATTCTGATTTTTTACAAAAGGCAAGAGGAGCCAAAAGCTTTCTGTCGTCTCTCCTGTGTCTCACCTGTAACCGCCCGTGTGCGCTCAGCGCACACGCACACGTTACGAACGTGTTAGTAAGCACATTGATTGACAGCTTGGTCTCTGGGAACCGATCACGTGACTCGTAGGCGTACCACGAGCAAACGCCTACATCGCGGTTTTCACTTATCTCGTGGCGGTTCCAGTTCCAATTAACCACGAAAAACGAGGGATCACGGTATACCATTTGCTACAAAATGAAATCTGCCTTGGGGGTGTTATGATGAGTTGAAGATAGCGTTGCTGATACGGAGTGATTGACAGAATCTTTTCTTTTTTTTAAATAGCTTTTAAACAGCTTCATAAACAAAATGACTACAAGATGAGAATAACTCTGGAATTGTGTAGGCTTCTGCTCTTTCATGAACATCTGAAAAGAGAGATGTAGCTTCGCCCCCTTCTGTATTATATTTAGCAGAGAACTGGTGATGCTTTACACAACCAATAATCTTGGAATAGGATCACACTTGCAGGGCTTAATGCCCATTATGATTTTTTTGTGAAATCCGATTTTTTTTTTTTGTAAGGTCATTCACACAAGGGCTTGCTTTCTTTGATAGTGCAATGTTAATGGCTGAACAGTTTTTGGGACCTCGTGAAATGTGAGTACTTCGAAGGTACAAAGTTTCAGCCCATCACCATGGTATGTGTATGTATGTATGTATGTGTGTGTGTATATATGTATATATATATATATATATATATATATATATATATATATATATATATATATATATACACACACACACACACACACACTGTGTATATATGCTGGCAGCATTTATTTGTGTCATGTGTCAAAGATTGAATGTTTTATTTTGTTGGTGTGAAGCTGATTTGACTTTATTGCTGTTGTGAAGCTGCTCTGCATTTCTGTCAGTACAACTCAAGCAGTGTTTATGTCAATGTTTCTATCAGCCAAACTTGTGCTGTGACTTTGCTGTGACATCTCACCGTCTATTGGTGCTGCAACGATTAATGAAGCCAAAGGAGACAGCGCTTTTTGATTGTGGTCATGATGAGGACAATGCCCCATGTGTGTGCATACGTGCAGACCCGAAATAGCTTCCACTAACATGTAGGTTTTCAGTCTTCTGCTGCTAAAGGTTGGCGTCACTCATCCATCATGTCCTTCTGTTATGGCAGCAGTGCCTAATTGTTTTTGGTTTTTCAATTGGTGAGTCTGCAGCACGTGGATAAAATAGCTGTAAAGGTTCTGGAGATTTGCAATGGGCCGGTGACTGACAAACGCACAGCAGCAGTAGTATATTAGCCTTGGTGCAACAAAGACAAAAATATAAGTTAAGACTCCCTAGTGTCGGAATTCTTTATTTTACCAGGGCATATTTGTATAGTTTTACCCAACACTGTCAGAACGGTTTGGGGGAAAACGCTTTTCAGTTTATGCATGGTTATGCCCCATTCCAATGTCCACAAAAGCCCTAGCCTCAAACACATTGTAAATACTTCAGGTAAATACTTCAGATTTGTTTACATCCAACACAAATCTTGTTTGCATGAACGAAAACTTTGTCTAAATACAGGGGACCCCTGGTTTACCTTCATAATCGTCCCTGCCTTAAGTTTTTTTTCCCATCGGACGTGGACCGCAATGTTTTTGTCCCGTCTTTACACCATTTTTTCTGCCTTACGACATAAAAAAAATAACTTAAGAGTGCAGATGCGTGACCGCGCTCACACATCACTACACGCGCCACTGCTTACGTCACTACAATGCTGGTCTGCTATTGGTCGGCGTCACGATGCCCTAAGATACTAGTCTGCTATTGGTGGCGTCATGGTGTCAAAATGGCAGCCTGTTAAAAGCTTGGTTCGCCTTTGAGTGCTTACAAAAATGTTATAGTGCATTTTACTGCTTAATTCAGACTTGAATTGGTTAGCCGTGGGTCCCAAGATTGCTAATGATGTTAAAGAAAGAAGCAAGAAGACGATTGGTATGGAAACAAAGCTGGAGATAATCAAGAACTACAAAGAAGGCTAGGCTAGGCTAGGCTAGGGAATATGGCCGTAACAAGCTCGTCACCTCACTCAAAGGTAAATAAATTCCTTATTTATTTTTTATTTATGATGTTATTTAATTGTATACATGTATATTATATATAAGTAGCACTTGCTATACTATTTTGTTATCAAATTTTAATATGTAAACCATTTTGATGTTTTTACTTAGGGTTTTACACACATTTGCTATTTAACATAGGTTTGGATTGCCCGCCATATGGGGAATTCGCATTACGATCCCAACCGCGGAACGGATCAATCTCATAAAGCGGTGGCCCCATAGTCCTTTTTAGCTTGATTTGTTGATTTGAATTATATTTAGTTTACATACTTTGGATTTGTTTAAAAAAATATAATCAAACTTTAATATTCATCGGGTTTTTTTTGTCCTTCAGTTTTGTAAAAATCTGTTGCGCATCACAAACCTTTTCCTCAAAAAGTGTCATTCCAGATTCGAGGGGAGAGGGGGGAAAAGGGGACTCTCGTGAGGATAAGCGTCTATAGAAAATGGATGGAAGTGATCCATCCTGAGAAATTTAATGCGGGAAAGCTTCCCATGGATCTTTGAAAAGCAAACAAATCAGCTGGAAAAGTTCCCCTTACGGACATGTCTTTTCAATATCCTCAGTTATCGCCACCAGCAGGGTGGTGTCTTTGTCTGATTGTCATCCACTGGCTGGATTGTTTAGAGTTTTGTCTGCTTTTCTTTTCAGATAAAGCAGTATCGGCAACTCGCCATAGCCAAGTGAGTGGCGTTCATCACTGTCACTGTAGAGTTGCAGTGAACACCTTGGTATTGATGCCCTGTCGGTTTCTCCCTTTATTTTTCAAGTTCCTGTCCGAGGCAGCAATTTGTTTGGGATTTGATTGCAAGTGTTTTAAATAATACCATCAGAAATCCAAATTATATCTTTTTTTTTTCTTAAATCATATGTAAGACACAATATTCCACACTTTCTGTTCTCCACATATTTAAAGTTCCTGAGTTTGATTTCTGGTCAGTGGCCTATTCACAGCTTACATTTGTCTAAAATCGTACAATTTCCATTCAGACGCGTAATCACGTAATCATACAAAATAACACCCATAGTTCCTTCTGTAACAAGTAAAATATTTATTTTGATCTAAATGAACATTGATTTTACAGCAACTGTTAATGTGGTAATTTAAGAACATGCCTTGTGTTTTTTTTTTTTTTAGCTGAGCTATTTTTGTAACATTAACTCATGACACACATCAACTCATTGCATGCTGAAAGTCGTTTTTGTAAAAACAGTAAGGGACAATGCAACCATAGGCTGATCAGGAATATTCAACCACAAAAATCACAGCAAAACAAAAAATGACACAAGATAAAATCCATAAATAAGGGATCCAATCTTTCGAAACATTGCTTAGTAAAGCCTATATTTCACACAGTGGCATGGCGAGTGAGGGGGCAAAAGCAAGGTGAGCTCAGAAATAACAATTTAATTTGAAGATGTAAAAAAAAAAAAAAAAATACAAGGAAGTAAACTGCATCCAAACATTTCTTGATGATGTATGTCATGATGGCAACAACTCAAAATTCTTCAGAAGCATGTCTGTCAATTTAAAGGAAGATGAAACCAAACCGAATTTTTTAACATTATTATGCAGCAGCAGGTTAGAGTATGGCATACTGAATCGAGTGAGTACTTACAATACATGGTGTTTTAACTATGGTGCCCCAATTGCTTCACTTCAACCATTAGCTTCCAAAAGCTTCACTTCCACCATTAT